>NW_022630996.1:33727398-33844416 GCF_010015895.1 Lontra canadensis
AAAAAAAAAAAAAAAAAAAAAAAAAAAAAAAAAAAAAAAAAAAAAAACCTGATTGATGATTTAAACAAGTTGTGGGGGGAGGAGTTAAGATGGCGGAGGAGTAGGAGATCCCGGAGCTCCTCTGACCCCCCAAACACAGCTAGATAGTTATCAAGTTATTCTGAACACCCAAGAAGTCCATCGGGGGTCTGAAAGAACAGAACTGCAAGTCTCCAGGTAGAAAAGCGACCACCTTTTGGGAGGTAAGAAGTGTGGAAATTCACAGGGGGAGACAGAGCTGTGGAAACGGGGGCGGAGAGGGAGCCTGCTTGGGCGAGCTACTGCTAAGTATTAGAAGCCTCTGAACGCAAAATCTGAACTTTTAAGTTCCTTATGGTGGCAGATGAGCCTGGACTAAAGGTGCTTAGGTGGCGAAGAGGGACAGAATCCCAGGAGTGACAAGGTAGTCTGACGATCCCCTGGGTTTCAGGAAGAATGCGTGGCACCAAGGGGCGCCTGGGTTCCCAGGCATAGAAGCCAGAGGCCCGAGAGAGCAGCGGGACTTCGTGCAGGCTTCCGCTATAAAGTGTGGACCCCCCGTCGGTCTAGGGACCCCTTTCCTGGGAGGGACAGGCAAGCGTGGGGAGAATCTCTCCCAGGGGAACAGTGTGGTTTGAGGGGTGGGCAACCCCGAAATTTGGTTTTGAAATTCAGTCACATGCCAGAAATAAAAAGGCTTGGACACAGGCAGAGTGAATGCAGGGTTCTAGCATACACGGGGGACACAAATAGGGTGACTGTTTGCTTTTCTTTGAGGGCTCACAGAAGAGCAGGGGGTGTGAACTTTCAGCTCCGAGGCTGAGAGCAGGGCGCCGCCATATTCATCCCGCACATCCGCGTTGATAAGCGTTCAGGGAGCAAAAACAGCGCCACCTAGTGGGGGCCAGAGCCCGGACCACCAAGCCTCACCCCACTGAGCCCTGGAGAGGTGTTTCCACGGAGACAGGTCAGCCTGAGAATCAGTGCAGCAGACCAGCATAAACAACTAGCTCCCACCAAGTTTATTATCATAGTGTGCTGCAAAGCTTCAGCTCTAGGGGAAATAGGATTGTGCTTCCTTTTTACTTGTAGTCTATATTTTATTCTTCTTATTTTTTCATTTTATAACACAAGAAACAAGAGATGTTGGTGAGGATGAGGAGAAAGGGGAACCCTCTTGACAGTGGGAATGCAAACTGGTACAGCCGCTCTGGAGAATAGTATGGAGGTTCTTCAAAATGTTAAAAATAGAATTACCCTGTGATCCAACAATCACGCTACTAGGTATTTACCCAAAGGATACACAGGTACAGATTTGAAGGGATACATGCACCCCAGTGTTCATAGCAGCATTATCAACAATAGCCCAACTATGGAGAGAGTCCAAATGTCCATCAACAGATGAATGAATAAAGATGTGGTATACATACAATGAAATACTCCTCAGCCATCAAAAAGAATGAAATCTTGCCATTTGGAACAACATGGATAAAGTTAGAGTATTATGCTAAGTGAAATAAGTCATAAAAAAACAAATATATGATCTCATTTACTCTGTGGAATTTAAGAACGAAAAGAGAGGAACATATGGGAAGGGGGAAAAGGAAAAAAAGGGGAGAGGGAAACAAGCCATAAGAGACTCTTGATAAAACAAACTGGGGGAGGTGATGGAGGTCAATGGAGGAAGGTGAGTGAGGGATGGGATAGATGGGTGATGGGTATTAAGGAAGGCGCTTGTTATGATGAGCACTGGGTGTTGTATGTAAGTGATGAACCACGGAGTTCTACTCCAGAAATCAATATGCATTATATGTTAACTATCTGAATTTTAAATTAAAAAAAAAAAAGAAATAGAAATAGAAAGCATAATTAGTGAATTTGCAGATTTGGGTGGAAGAGGTATTATGTTTGATGATTCAATCATAATTTAACATTATCTCCATCTTCTAGAATGAATAAAAATGATTAGGTACAAAAATACACAAGTTGTGTATTTCTCTTTCAATCTCAACAAAATCAAGAAAATGCTGATTCTGTTTCCTTTATAGAATACTATTAAGTGAACAATGACAATGGGTAAACTTCTTTGAGAGTCAAATTGTCATTGATTTAACATTAAGAAACAAATTCTTCAAGGATGAATTTTCTCAGAGTAAGAAAGCTAGACTAATGGCGGCTGTGTCTTGGGTTTATACAGCATGTTGTGTGAACAGCACAGAAGCATTTTCGGAGGATTTACTGCATTCAGTTACAATATGCATTCACAAGCTAAATTTCTTGGAATTTAAACTAAAGATCAAGAGAGAATAAAACAGATGTGTTTACAATGTCCCAGATTAACCATTGCTAAGGTTTTGACATATTTACATCATCTTTCTTTTATGGAATTAGAATGTGGCAGATAAACTTGAAACACCCTTTGGCTTCCCTTCACCCCCAGTTCCATTCTCCTCCAATCTCCTTAGAGGGAACCACTCATATGAACTTGATGAGTATTGTTTTGTTGAGCTTTATACTTTCACATTCACTTGTATGAATTCATAAACAATGTATGGTATTGTTCAGTGAATAATTTTTTAACCTGTTTCTGGTAAAACAAAATGTATTTAAAATGTTTGATATGTCTTTTAAGTCTATTTTAATCTATAAGTTTTCTTTCCTTTCCTTTCTTTGCCATGTAATTTATTTGTGGGATTTGCTCTGTAGAGTTTCCCACAGCCTGGATTTTGCTGATTGCTTCCCTGTGGTATGGTTGAGTATGTTGCTGTGTGTTCTGTATTTCGTGAAAATTTGCAGCTAGATCCAGAGGCTTGATCAGACTCCAGTTTGATTTCTTTGGCAAGACTATAAATGGTGATGTTTTCTTTCATTGAGAGGCCATTAAATGTGGGTTTTCCTTTTTGTGATATTAGCAGCTGTTGATGCTCAATAACCCGATCTATTAGTTCATTGGGAGTTGCAAAATGGTGCTATTCTAATATAACATTCATATTATATTTAGTGGTGGAAATGCATTAGAGACACTTCCCTCATCCTCATCATATTTTAGACATGTTCCCCACAGTCACTAATGATAATGTTTATAGTAGGAAAGTCCAGATACATTCCTGATTCCTTTGCTCTACTTGCTAGTTTTCAAATAACTCATTGCCTTTCTGTGATCATCCCACAGTAGTCAGTCACTTTTCTTTAAAATACCATTATGAACTCTTGAATCTATACATATTTTATAAGTTTGTTTTGTTTTCATTTGTTTCAATTACCATCCTACTGTAACTCAAACTGTCTCATGTTTGACCAGTGGGAACTTCAAGTTGGCTCCTGAGTCCCTTTGACACGAGTCTAAGTAACCTTTGATAGCTTCCTTACTAATTGATACAAGATGTTCTAGCCCTGTCTTGTGCTTTTCCAGCCCCAGGCTTGAAATCAATCATTTCTCTCAAAAGCTCTGGTTTCGGGGCGCCTGAGTGGCTCAGTGGGTTAAGGCCTCTGCCTTCGGCTCAGGTCATGATCTCAGGGTCCTGGGATGGAGCCCCGCATCAGGCTCTCTGCTCAGCGGGGAGCCTGCTTCCTCCTCTCTCTCTCTGCCTGCTTCTGTGCCTGCTTGTGATCTCTCTCTGTCAAATAAATAAATAAAATCTTTAAAAAAAAAAAAAAAAAAGCTCTGGTTTCCATTATTGGGAAATAGTATTTTAAGACCACAATTTGGGTGTTCATTGCCACTGAGTTGGTCATTCTTTCTGGGTTTCTTCAGTAGACAATGCTAGAAAAAACACATATATTTTTATATACATACATTTACCTATATTACATACAATTTTAAGACAAAATGTTTAGTGAGTTCATACTAACACTTCAAATTCAGGACTACAGGATTCTTTTCTTGACAGGATTTTCTTCTTAATCTCTTCTGAATCATATCTGTATCTCTTCTTTCCATACTTGAAGTCCTAATTCTCAAGGGCAGAGGGATAAAATATCCCATAATTACTCATTCACCTCTCCCTCATTACATATATAACGTCTCAGAATGTCAATCCTCATCCTGCTGCCATTAATATACTTTATAATCACTGAGAGCAGTTAACATTGTTTTTTGCATATACTTTTCCTGTTTCTCTACCCTTTCTAGTCATTGTACTATATGCCCTGAGCATACAGCTATTACGGATGATACCCATTCCCTGCCTGCCCTCACTTTGTCTCAGTCCCATCAGCAGCTATTTGATCGATGTCCACCAGCAGCCCTTATGAGGATGTCTCTCTAGCTGAGCTGTTGTCTAAAGTTCATTCCTCAGGAGGGACTCATGGGAACAATAGTCCCTGAATTCTTGCATGTCAATAGCTAGCTCTCTGTGCCCTTTACACTTGAAAATCAGTTGTTTTTCTGGATATGTAAATCCTTGGCACACAATTTCTTTCCCTAAGTATCTTAAATGTGTCTTTAAAAAGCCTGCTGGTAATCTAATTCCCTTTTTCTTGTAAGTCCCTTGCTGTTTTTGCCTAGAAATTCAAAGATTGCTTTTTCCTTTCTTCTCCAAAATTCAGTCATGTAAGTAGAATGTGTCTTAGTGTTAGTTGTTGTATGTTGATGTCAGGCATGGAGAATATTCTCAAGTACATACAACAAGGAAAGTTGTTTACTTGTTCAGTTTCATTGATTTGGTTTTCTTTTTCAGAGATTTCTAATATCCATATTTTGAATCTTCTTTGCCAAACCTCAATATGTTGCCTAGCTATTGAATAGTTTCTATCCCTTTATTTTTTCTCTTTAAAGTTTTACTCCTTTTCACCTTGAATTTCCTTAAGATATTAGCTATTGTGTTCAGTTCTTGTGTTCACTCTAGTTCCCAGACTTCATTTCTCTTATAATCTTGTATTTTTCCCTGAATTCTTGTATTCCATGTCTGAGTTATTCTAATTCTGATTTCTGTTCTTTCACGACTTATAACATTTTATTAATGCTTCTTAGCTCATTACGAAATACTATGTTATTTTTTAATCCTTTTTTTGGGCTTGACTTTTTGGCATGCTTTTGCTATCTATAAGGATGTGATTCTGTTCCTTATTCTTTTTTTCTTATAATAACTTTGTATGGGAGTTGACCTAGATACATTTCTGTTGCTCATTTTTATGTGAAATTAGTTTTCCAAAACTCTTAAAGTGGTTCAGGGTACTTTTCTAAATGCACAAAACTTTTTCTGTTATTCCTATGTAGTGTTAAAACACACACACAGACACACAAACCACAGCAACTTGCTTGCTGAGAGAGTTTCTGTTTCCCTGCCCACTTTTATCTGGATTTTCTCTTTCCTTTGCTTCTGTCCAGCTCAGTGTTGTTTCCAAACCCAGCAGTTTCTCTGCAGTAAGCACACTGTCCTGTTAGGGAGCTCTGGCAGGTCAGTTTCTGCAATTTATAGATGCCTGGACAAGCCAGCCATCTTAGTCCTTCTGCCTTGAGCCTGTTGTACGCGTCTGTCACAGTGGGCCAAACCCCTCCCAGTCTCAGGTGCTGTTCTTTAATTGGCCCACCATACTTTCTAAGCAAACCTGTGGGCTATCTGGGGATTCCCATACTCTCAGGTTTCTCTGGCATTCCATTGCGTCCCTTTACTTTCTGCCATATGGACGTTGATAACCCATAGGTCTTGTGGCCATGAGTTTATCCTTGCCTAAATGTGTTTTGGGGTTCATGGAGATACCTACTTATGTTATAACAATTGTCCATGGATTTGGGGTTTTTCTATCCAGGAGCTCTTTTTCCCCTCTTAGGTAGAAATTCAAAGAAATTCCAAAATTCCTCTGCCTTCAACATTATCTTTCCAGAATCCTCCCCACGTGGGATTTTGCTTTCATAGTAATGTCTACTGTACGTATAGCTCTACAACTTCTGTTTTTCACTCAACAGTATGTTTTTGAGATCTGTAGATCTATGTTAAGACATAGAGACTTAGGTCAAGCCCCCTAATTACTCTACAGTTCTTCACCACATAAATGTACCATATTTTCCTGACCCATCCCCCTATTACTGGACGTTTACAGTGTATCAGAAACCTTACTTTGCATTTTCACATCCCTGAATTAGAGAAAGAAGAGGAAAACATTATTACCATTTCACAAAACAGGAAAAAAAGTGAAAAACAGTCATAATTATCATTAAGATTTGTTTTGATTGGTTGTCATTTCCATGTAATAGACCACACCGAACCATAATCACCATTTGTACCTGGTGTTTGATTTTCTCTTTTTAGGTGAGGTTGTGTTGTTCAAAGATGAAAGGCTCAGTAAAAATCCTCCTTCCTAGATGAGCTTGTCCTAATGTACTAGCAGAATGTATCACAACAGGGACCAAGATTGCTGGTCTTCAGGGTATGGTCTGGGCTTCTTCTGACTCAATGCAGGACATTTCAGTGTCTGCTGAGATAAATGAGAGGCAGAAGGTCAGATTCTGGTAAAATGAAAGTTGTTACTTTACCAAAGGAAGCAAAATAGGTATTTCAGTTTCTGGGGTGGGTTACCTTTCATTTGAAAGAATTTCAAAGGATTAAGAATGCTGCTTGGGGTTATTTTCATTTTATTAATTAATGTTTTACCTCTGGATAAAAATAAGGTGCTCAGGGGTGCCTTGGGTGGCTCAGCAGGTTGAGCCTCTGCCTTTGGCTCAGGTCATGATCTCAAGGTCCTGGGATAGAGCCCCGAGTCGGGCTCTCTGCTCGGCGGGGAGCCTGCTTCTCCCACTCCCTCTGTCTGCCTCTCTGCCTGCTGTGATCTCTCTCTCTCTCTCTCTCTCTCTCTCTGTCAAATAAATAAATAAAATATTTTTAAAAAAATAAGGTGCTCAGTTCAGTAAAGGCTCTTTCATTTGCCATACATTAAGTTAGGGTGGGCATTACTGTTTCCATTTTACGGATGTGGAAACCAGGGCACAGAATGGCCATGCAGATGGTAGAGGGTGACAGAGACACTTTGCGTCCTACCTCAAGACTTTTCCTTCTTGAAATCAAAATAGGCCTGAACCATAGTGCCTGCCTGAACCCCAGTATTGCCTCCTGTCTGGTGAGCCAGGAAAATGGGGGCAGAGGAAGTGAAATTATGGATTTCAACACAGAGATACTATTTTAAAAACTATTTTAAAATAGTATTGCTTTTACCTCCAAAGCAACACAAGCTCAGAAAACATAACTTTAGCAGACTGAAAGCATGTAAACAACATTGTTGAGAATAATCACTCAGTAAATCATGTTGGTCTTTTCTTGCCTGAGAAGACTTTTTTTTGAATTTTGCAAAGCATTACTGACCTTCGGTTTCACCTGCTGCTTTTGCCTCTGGCTCTCATTAGTAAACACCTTGGAAGAATCTCAGAATTGTTAATGAAAAAATGATTAATGGAATCATTCTCCCTAGGGGTGAGCAGACTCCTATGCCCTGAGACCCTTGCTGGAACTTCTTCTGGGGTCACCTCTGCAAAAATCTCATCTTCATGGAATATGATAGCTAAAAACTCGTGTAGATTGAAAATGAGGAAGGCAACTCTCCTCGTGTTCTGGAGATTCTGAAAATCGATGAACGAGCTAGAAAACACATAGCCTCAAAACTAGCTGTGTAGTCAGTTAATCTCCCTGTGCTCAAATTTCTCACCAGTACTTAGTCTGTCACTGACCCTGTCATACTTGGAATTGATGAAGCATCAGATAAAATGTCCTAAGTACACCTGACAGTCATGCTGCAAATAACATGGCTTTTGGAGGAAAAAATACAGTCTCTGACCGAACCAGGTGGCCGATCTGTGACTTGGGGCCTTAAGCTCTCTAAACCTGGACGTTTCTCCCTATACGACAAGGGTAAGAATAAACACTCCCTCAAAAGATTCTCATGAGAAACTTCTTCACAGTAAATGCGAAGGTGAATGTGCTTGGTGTTACTTACATGCGCTGTGTACATCTAAGTACGATGACTGCTCACTGGCTCCTTCTTAACCCTTCTTTGCCCTTGAGAATGGCCACAATTTTTTTTCTTCTATGCTGTTCCAAGTCTGACTCTGTAGAAATTAAATGCTCTTGTACCTTCCTGGTCACAGAGAGTTTAACTGTATACATTTTAAGTCAGGTGACTAGCAATATGTGAGCAACTTTGTTTTCCATCACTAATGGGGCAGTTGCAACTGATCATGGTGACTAGGCTCTATCTGGCTTGCTCTGGGGACTTTGCATGTCTCCACTCTGTACCCTTCTGTGCTGATCTAAAATTTAGCTGTCAAGGGGCCATCTCATGCTTCAGACCAGCCATTGCTCCAGGAGCCCCTCACTCTTAAGCGTCATAGAATCCATCTGAGAAATGATCACAGAATCCGTTCAAGAAATGGGTCATTCAGATGGTCCGACTCAGAGAGCGAGGGGAAACTTGCAGCCACTCATTTCAACTTGAGCAAAACGAGGTTCCAAAAAAAAAATACACACACACCCCAGCGTCTTTTATTTTACCAGAAGGAAAGCAAATTTTCTCTTCCGAGAAGTACTGCAAGAGCAAACTATTGCCCAGCTCTCAGCTAAACTAGTTCTGTGTCAGGGTACTTGAAACTTGCTGGCAGAGTGCTTTGCCGATTCATGTAATTCTGAATGTCTGTTACCTAATTCTCCTAAGTTCCTAGATGGTCTAGTGAAGAAGACTGAATCTTTGTCCCACCTTTTTCAGATGAGGGAATTGAAATCCAGAAAGGGTAAGCAGTCAGAGGTCAGAGGCAGGTGGACAGGTGCTGAAATCCGATCTCTGAGTCCTAGGACATCCGAGGTTCTTGACCCTCTACACTGCAGTGCCCCGACAAGGAGCTCCCCGGGGGAAAGGGGAGATGTTTTTATTTTAAAACAGGTGTACTGAGGTATAATCACATACCAGGCAATTCACCCATTTAAAATGTATAACTCAGTGGCTTTTAGTATATTCCCAGAGATGTGCATCCATCACCACAAATTTTATTAATTTTTTTTATTTTTATTTTCAGTGTACCAGAATTCATTGTTTATGTACCATACCCAGTGTTCTATGCAATACATGCCCTCCGTAATACCCACCACCAGGCTCACCCAACCTCCCACCCTCCGCTCCTTCAAAACCCTCAGATTGTTTTTCAGAGTCCACAGTCTCTCATGGTTCATTTCCCCCTCCAATTTCCCCCAACTCCCTTCTCCTCTCCATCTCCCCATGTCCTCTGTATTATTTCTTATGCTCCACAAATAAGTGAAACCATATGATAATTGACTCTCTCTGCTTGACTTATTTCACTCAGCATAATCTCTTCCAGTCCCATCCATGTTGATACAAAAGTTGGGTATTCATCCTTTCTGATGGAGGCATAATACTTCATAGTGTATATGGACCACATCTTCCTTATCCATTTGTCTGTTGAAGGACATCTTGGTTCTTTCAACAGTTTGGTGACCGTGGCCATTGCTTCTCTGAACATTGGGGTACAGATGGCCCTTATTTTCACCACATCTGTATCTTTGGGGTAAATACCCAGTAGTGCAATTGCAGGGTCATAGGGAAGCTCCATTTTTAATTTCTTAAGGAATCTCCACACTGTTTTCCAAAGTGGCTGTACCAACTTGCATTCCCACCAACAGTGTAAGAGGGTTCCCTTTCCTCCACATCCTCTCCAACACACATTATTTACTGTCTTGTTAATTTTGGCCATTCTAACTGGTGTGGTTTTGATTTTAATCTCCCTGATGGCTAATGATGATTATCATTTTTTCATGTGTCTGTTAGCCATTTGTATGTCTTCATTGGAGAAGTGTCTGCTCATGTCTTCTGCCCATTTTTACATGATTATCTGTTTTGTGTGTCTTGAATTTGAGGAGTTCTTTATAGATCCTGGATACCAACCTTTTGTCTGTATTGTCATTTACAAATATCTTCTCCCATTCCGCGGGTTGCCTCTTTGCTTTGTTGACTGTTTCCTTTGCTGTGCAGAAGCTTTTGATCTTGATGAAGTCCCAAAAATTCATTTTCGCTTTTGTTTCCTTTGCCTTTGGAGACACATCTTGAAAGAAGTCGCTGTAGCTGATATCAAAAAGCTTACTGCCTATGTTCTCCTCTAGAATTCTGATGGCTTCCTGTCTCGCGTTGAGGTCTTTTATCCATTTCGAGTTTATCTTTGTGTGTGGTGTAAGAGAATGGTCGAGTTTCATTCTTCTACAATTTGAATACTTTTTATTTCTCTTTGTTGTCTGATTGCTGCGCTAGGACTTCTAATACTATGTTGAACAAGAGTGGTGGGAGTGGGCATCCTTGTTGTGTTCCTGATCTCAACGGGAAGGCTGTGAGCTTTTTCCCATTGAGGATGATATTTGCTGTGGGTTTTTCATAGATAGACTTTATGAAGTTGAGGAATGTTCCCTCTATCCCTATACTTTGAAGCGTTTTAATCAGGAACAGTTGCTGGATTTTGTCAAATGCTTTTTCTGCATCAATTGAGAGGACCATGTGGTTCTTCTCTTTTTTCTCTTATTGATTTGTTCTATGACATTGATTGATTTGTGAATATTGAACCATCCTTGCAACCCAGGGATGAATCCCACCTGGTCATGGTGGATAATCTTTTTAATGTGCTATTGGATCCTATTAGCTAGGATCTTGTTGAGAATCTTAGCATCCATGTTCATCAGGGATATTGGTCTGAAATTCTCCTTTTTCATCACCACAAAGTTTAGAACATTTTCATTATATCGAAAAGGACCCTAACACCTCTAAGCTTCACCACCTCAAATATCTATCCTCCAGAGACCCAAGCAACCACGAGTCTATTTTCTGCCTCCACGCATTTGCTTCTTCTGTATATTTCATAGAAATACAATTACGTCTTTTTCACTTAGCATAATGGTTTTACTGTCCATGTTGTGGCATGGAGCAGAGTTTCATTACTCTTCGTAACTGAATAACATTCTATTGTATGGATATAACCCACTTAGTTCATTCATTCATTTGTGAATGGACATTAGGGTTGAGTTGTTTCCACTTCTCAGCTATTTTAAAGAATGCCACTATGAACATTCATGTACACATTTTGTGTGGATGTATATTTTTTATTCTTTTGGGTATATAACTATAAGTGGACTTGTTGGATCTTATGGCAACTGTATGTTGAACCATGTGAGGAACTATAAGGCCATTAACCAAGTTGGCTGCACTGTATTCTGTTCCCACCTGCAGTGTATGAAGATTCTAATTTCTCCACATCAGTACCTGCTAATCTGTTGTGTTTATTACAGCATATCATAGTGGGTGTGAAGTGGTATCTTTCTGTGGTTTTGATTTGCATTTCCTGAATATCTAAAGAGGTTGAGCGTGTGCTTATTGGCCATTCAAATATCTTCTTTGGAGAAAATCAATTTAGAAAATCTTTGCCTAAGTGTTTGGTACTATTCCCCAGTGAAGCCACCTGGTTCTGGGATCTTCTTTGGGGGAAGCGTTTGATTACTAATTCAATCTCTTGTTATACATCTATCCAGATTGTCTATTTATTCTTGAGTCAGTTTTGACATCCTGTCTTCCTCAGAATTTGTTCATCTCCTCTAGTTATCTAATTTGCTGTCATCACATGTCATAGTATTCCCCCGATGGTTCTTTTCATTTCTGGAAGGTCAGTGTGGGGATATGGTTTTAAGTTCCTACTCCAAAAGCACAGTGTGTTTGAAGTTCATGCTTTATTGTAGGGAAAAAAAAAAAAGTCCCATCAATAGATCTATCAGAATACAAAAGTACTATTTACATTATTTACTACTGAGTAAAAATGAACTACTGGTGAGAGTTCCCCATATTTATGCTGTTCTTTCACTACCTGCCCTCCAGGCAAGGTGTGTGTAGCCCCGTTTGAGTTAAGCATGACAAGATAAATTCTCATCAGGGAGAGATTCCCATCTTTTCCCAGGATAGCCCATCTGTCCTAATTGTGCTAAGGTTCTAATTCCCAGAGTTTCACAGTGGACTCACAAACTGGAAAAACAGGTCCAGAGAGTTCATGGGTTTTATTGTGCAGATCAATCCACAAGGCATCCCTGTACTGTCACAGTGGAGAGGAAGGAGATTGCTTTGTTAATGTGTGTGTGTGTTGGTGGGGCTCAGGGTTCTGTGTGTTCTCTGGGGTAGATAGCAGTGCAAGGATCTTGACAGTCTCCTGTCTCTGGAATACCAACACCCAAAACCAAATAGCCTAAATGCAATCTTTTTTTCCCTGAATGAACATAAAAGAAGAGTATTTTTAACAAAGCTATATTTCAGCTTGCTTACTTCAATGTGAGTCCTATTTCTTTTATTTCAACAAAGGAGAAATTCATCAACATTCAGATGTTCCTTGCTGTACAAAAGAAAATAAAACCCAAAAATGTAACTGTATTTTTATAATAAACTGGTGATCTTTATCATGTACGGTAAACAAAGTAGCATTCACATAATCCTAAAATGAGGTTTTAATGAATACATTAACTGTAACATTTTTCCTAAACCGTTATAATTAATCACTTGAATTAATGCTAAATTAATCATTCAGCATCAGTTCCTAGTAAAGATGATTATTTTTAACTCATGTGTTAAATTCATCAGAATAAAAAATAATCTATTTCCCCTTCTTTATTTCTTCTTAGAAAAGCTGTTCTTGAAGACGACCTGCTATTTAGTGATAAGAATGTTTGGACCAGACCTCATAAAACTGTGAGTATGCTGGCACAGTAACCTGGGTCCATGGTTGGGACGTGGGGGCAACAGGAAAGCTGCCAGGCAGCTGGTTCCACTTCCAGCAGGATGTACTCACTGAACAAGGGCTTGAGCTGTGTTCCTGTTCTTATTAGTAGTGGAGCATTCAGACCTGACTCAGATCGGTTGTCACTCGAGGCAAAGGTTCCCCTTGAATTACAGTGTGGCACCTAGCTCGATTTCTCTTCAAGAGCATCTCAGAAGGAATTTTACCAACAAGTAACCAGATCCTACTGTCTGGACCTAAGCATTTAACCCTTTCTCCTGAGCTCCCCAAGGAGCCCCAGCCTTTCCCTTCTCTTCCAGCTCCGGTCCCAGGCTGTGTTCTTCCTAGGCTCTTCTCCTCTTTCCTTCCTGGGAGAGGGTTTCCTGGCCCTCTCCATTTCCCTAGCCCCAGCCCATGCCTCTCAGGTTCCCGCATGCGTGTCATTATCGTCAGTCTGTTTCCTTCTGTCTCTTATGTTTCTTTCTATTTTGAGCTCAGGTGCACTGAATCAGATAAATGATATTCCTTCCTATTCACGGCATTTTCTCATCAAGGATCCATACATGGCTTTCTTACATTTATTATTTAGTTACTTAGTTACTTTGAATAATGTAATTAGCTTCCAAACCCACCACCCAAAAAACTAAGTCTAGGACCTTAGTTATAATTTACTCTAACAATCCAGTTCCTCTGTCATTCTCATGCTTTTTTCCTTCCAAGTAATAATCTCCATGTTCATCTTTCTCTTGCTTTCTTTTTTTGTAGTTTTCGTATATGTGTATATATACTTATGTTAATATATATTATGTTAAATTTATAGATATTTATTTATGCTAATAAATATATGTAATATATTTATATATAAATAACAAATATAATAAATATATGTAATATACAAATATATGCAATATCAATAATTAGTATATAAGAAATATGTCAATAAAATATAGAAAATTAATCTTAATCAAATATTATTGGATTAATATCTTAATGATTAATCATTATAATTAATGATAATATAATTACATAAAATAACTAAAATTTTACTACATTTATTATATATATATTGCTTTAAACCATATTTTAGTTATTTCTTTAATTTATGAAGTGGGTAACACAATGTATATAATCTTCTGGGACATACCACTTAGATTTTTATGTCTAAGTTTCATCCATAACATAACCTAATGTTGTTGCTGTAGCTCATTCCCTCTGACTATATAGAATATTGTGCCTCTATAAGAGTCTGTTCCTTCATTCTTCCAATGATGGGTTTTTGGGTTGTTTACTGGTTTTCTCTCTTGTGAATGATATGATGAATATTCTTATGTGATTCCTCTTTTATATACTATTAGCCTCAAAGCAGAGAGTCTTGGAAGCATCATTTCCCACAGCTAGGTAGCCTAGAGTGGCAGAATATTAAGGACAAGAGGAACTTAAAATCATATAGTCCACAGTGGTCATGAGTGCTTGGTCATGCTCTGCACATGCCTCTATCAACATGTACCTCACTTTGTTATGGTAAATGATTTCTAATGACCCCAGACTGTGAGTATTTGGAAGGCAGGAACACTTTCTTTTTAACTCATACTTCTATTACTGTCCCTGCCTCCTAACTGGATTCTAGGCTTCTAGATCTGCCCATTGGCCTGCAAGCTGACAGTCCACATACTGGCTGGCCAGTATCTTTTAAATGCCAACTAACATGGCATAAACATGAAATTCTTCAGTCTTCATGCCTTTTGCATTCCTTAGTGACATACACAGGGCTATTTATAAATCAGTCCCTGAGGACGTTTTCAGATTTATCCTTCCGTACTCCAAACCACTTGTAATTCTCCACACACACACCAAATGTTTTGGCCTCAGGACATTTGCACAAGATGTTTGCCCTGCTTGATGCATCTGAAACCCCTAACCCAGACAAATTCTACTTCTTTAGACCTCAGCTCTAGGGTCACTTCCTCTGGAAGCTTTCTTGACCCTCTGCAGACTAAGACAGACATGTCAACTGTTGCCACCACCACCACCACACACACACACACACACACACACACTCTCTCTCTCTCTCTCTCTCACTCACTCCTAGGACCCTGTGCAAACCCCTGGCACAGCACTTACCCCACCTTTGTGTAAAAGTGTGGACTTTTCTGAGTCGCTAACTAGATTGAAAGCCTTATGAGAGCAAAATGCTGAATATGTGGAAGGAAGGAAGGAAGGAAAGAAGGAAAGGGAAGGAAGGAAGGAAAGGGAGGGAGGGAGGGAAGGAAGGAAAGAGGAGGGGAGGGAGGGAAGGAGGAAGGAAGGGAGAGAAGGAGGGGAAGAAAGAGAAGGCTTTGAATCTTCAGGGCTTGGTGATATATTTGAGTCTTCAGTATATACTGAAGGTCTTTCATAAATGCTTGCTTAATTAATTATTTTAAAAGAACAAAAGTATCACTACAGATGAGCTAGGAGCTATGACTAGACTACTCCAAAGAAATAGGTTAGAACATATTAAATGAGAAAAGGAAAAACTTTTTAGCCTATTCATTGAATCTGCTTATATACCTAGTATAAGCCAAGTGCTCTGGGGGAAATGTCAGCTTGACCAGAGAGGTTCTGCTGGGCCTAGATCAGGGAACCAGAAAGGTAGGTGGGAAAAAGTCACAGAAGCTAAAGAGGGAAGGGCATGCGGATACCCAAAAGGGGGAGCCAGAGATTACCTGCCACGTGTGCTGGGAACAAAAGGGCTGTGGCCTGGGTTGGTTGAGAAACCCATTCCTCTTCTGTAGCTGCCTGGAGAGTGGCGAGTACAGGAGACATTTAAGCACAAGGATCAGAAAGGACAGATAGACACTATACTAGGTACTGCAGATGTGAACTGTACAAGGGACAGTCCCCACCTCAAATGACAACAAATGAACACAAGGTGTTAGAGAAGAATGGTGCCAGCAAACCACCAAAAGAGGACCACACCCTTAGTAGGTGTTGGGGAGGGGAGGACATTTTTCCCTGTGAGATGACTCAAAGTACTAAGATGACAAATTCTCATTAGTATGGGCTGGGCCATTTGAAGAAAGACAAATGTAGTAAGTCATCGCTCTTAATGGTTCAGTCCACCATTAGTTTGATTTGTGAGTAATTTTCCAGTACTCAAACTAGTTGTTTGCTGATAGAGATTTCTTCTCTTAGAGTGTGCTCTTCTTAAACTTGTTTTAATCAATCACATATAGTTTTGGGTTGTTATAGATGCTGAAAATGACAACCTTATGATTTAGTTCTACCTGAATTTCAGACTTCCAGTATTAAATGTGTTTCCTAACCCAGAGGACATCCCTCCTCATTATTTCATACCAGTCAGTTCTCAATGATTCATGAACTAATTATTCAGCAATTACATTTCCTTCCTATTGGCAAGCCACAGGATGTTTTTGGGAAATGGGACACCTGAGCATTCAGATATTCCTCCAAGAACCTGGGTTGTGCAGGGAGGGACTACTTCCAGGAACAGCCAATCTTAACCAATGTCAGGACCTCCTCTACTTGGTTTTGACTTCCATCGTGCCATTTGTTGCCATAGCAAGGCTGATGTTTGTCTTCTGTACATCTCACCTTGCTTCCTGGGATTTATTTATGCTTGCCTCTAAATCTCAAGCCCTTGTATTCCAAACCTAGGAACGCTCAGAGATCAGGAGAGGCCTAAACTACTAACATTTTTTAGAAGAAAATGTATAACAGGGTTTATAATATAGTACACCTTAAATGTAATTAATGTATTGTTTAGACACCCAAAATACAAAGCAATATCTGTGCCATTCACAAGATAATTACAGCAGTACCCCCTTATCCAGAGGGGGTACATTCCAAGGCCCCCCAGTGGATGCCTGAAACCAGACAGTACTGAACTATATATACTATTTTTTGCTCTACATACATCCTTGTGATAAAGTTTAATTTATAAATTAGGCATAGGAAATAATTAACAAAAATAATAAAATAGAACAATTATAACAATACACTGTAATTTAAGTTATGTAAATGTGGTCTCTGTCTCTCTTTCTCTCTGAAAGTATTTATTGCACTGTACTCACCCTTGTGATGATGTGAGATGATAAAATGCCTACATGTTGAAATGAAGGGAGTTGGATGACAAGGCATTGTGATGTAGAGTTAGGCTACTTTTTTTTTTTTTCCATTATGTCCAGTTAGCCAGCATATAGTACATCACAAGTTTTTGTTGTAGTGTTCAACAATTCATTAGTTGCATATAACACCCAGTGCTCATCCCAACACAGGCCCTCCTTAATACCCATCACCCAGGGATGCCTGGGTGGCTCAGTCAGTTAAGCAACTGCCTTCAGCTCAGGTCATGATCCCATGAGCAAGGAGCCTGCTTCTCCCTCTGCCTGCCACTCTCCCTGCTTATCCTCTCTCTCTACAAAGAAATAAATAAAATCATTGGGAAAAAAAAAAAACTATCACCCAGTTACCCCTCCCCCTCCCACCCCTTCCCTTCTGCAACCCTCAGTTTGTTTCCTAGAGTCCAGAGTCTCTCATGGTTTGTCTCCCTCTCTGATTTCTTACCATTCAGTTTTTCCTTCCTTCCTTTCCCTGTGGTCCTCCATGCTATTCCTTATGTTCCACATATGAGTGAAACCATATGATAATTTTCTTTCTCTGTTTGACTTATTTCACTCAGCATAATCCCCTCCTGTTCTATCCATGTCAGTGCAAATGGTGGTTATTAATCCTTTAATTAATCCTGATGGCTGAGTAATATTCCATTGTATATATGTACCACATCTTCGTTATCCATTGTTTGTTGAAGGGTATCTCAGTTCCTTCCATAATTTGGCTATTGTGGACATTGCTGCTACAAATATTGGGGTGCTTGTGCTATTCTTGACCTTCAGATAATATGTTAGAAGGAGAATCATCAGCCCCCAGACCACATTTGACCACTGGTCACTGAAACTATGGAAATCAAAATCACAGATAAGAGGAGGACTACTATACAAGATTTAGGGAAATTAATAAATTAATAACGTGCTATGGGTGTGGTCCAGAAATGGGATAAAAGTATTAAGTTGCATGAGGAAGATCTTTCAGTGCTGTGAGTATATTTCTGTGACTATATATTAATATTTAAACTTTCTTTGAAAGTGATGTCAAGGTCTAAATTTGAGAGCTTTCATGTGTGGAAGGTCCTGTCCTTACTCCCTGCCATAGGCTGTTACTCTCACTGTCTGTTAACCCTGACCTTGCTCTCTTCTTTTGATTTATGGTGATGATCATCCTCATTGACTTCATTCTACTATGATCCTAATTAAACTTGTTAATTAGCTCTGCCAAATGTGTTAATGCCTCCTTCCCCACCACCCCTATTCCCCCACCACATGCCTCATTCCTCCACACCTCTGTACCAGTAAGGGTAGTAAAAGGAAGTGAACTAAAATGTGACTATTTTGGTCTTTTTGCTGCTATAGGAAAACAATATTGGGTGGGGATGGTTATTAAGAATTTGGAGATTTCTGGGGCACCTGGGTGGCTCAGTGGGTTAAAGCCTCTGCCTTCAGCTCAGGTCATGATCCCAGGGTCCTGGGATGGAGCCCCGCATCAGGCTCTCCCCTCAGCGGGGAGCCTGCTTCCTCCTCTCTCTCTCTGTCTGTCTCTCTGCCTACTTGTGATCTCTGTCAAATAAATAAATAAAATCTTTAAAAGAAAAAAAGAATTTTGAGATTTCCTAAGGATTTCACATTTTATGAGTCACTTGAGCTTTCTGTCCCATGGCTGGTGAAGAGCACACGTGCTACTTCTTTGCCACACATTGGCACTTCTTTGCATCTTGTACATTCTAGTGGTCCTACGCTTCTCTGGATTTATGAGGCTCAGCATTTTCTATTCTTGTCTGAAGGACCATTTCTCACTTTTAGTCTTTTGATGATGAAGCTCTGACTTTAGAGGACTCTGGGAAGAATACCACATACCTAGTTCTCTACTCCTATTCCTCAGCATAGAGACCATCAGCCTCACTCTCTGACTGTGGGGACCCCATTACCAGTCCAGTGATCAAGTTCACTTACTTGAAATTGTGCTCTACTTGCAGAGAAAATGAATAGGTCTTGGATATCATATGATTAGTTAGTGGTCCTGGATTACCACAGATGGGATATTGGCTGTAGGTTAAAAAAAAAAAAAAGGTTAAGCAGAGCTCTATTTATCACCCTCCTGAGCCCACTAAATATTATACCCCCATAAAGACAGCAGTCATCAGTTAAATAAATGAACCATTGAGAACAGATGTATGAAAACAGCTACCCTCTCCTGATTTACTGACCCTTAGTAGACATTAGTTTGCTGATAGACTTTATCTGCCATATACAGCTTGCCCCACAACTTAGAAGATGTGGCCTCCTTTTCTACTTTAAGTTACCTTTCCCTCCACCTCTCACGAAGGAGCCCTGGGGCCAAGCAGATGACTCTTTTTCCCTCTTAACTCAGTGGCTCAAAAAAATTAAGACACCATCTTGCCAGGCCTCAGACAGAGATAGCATCAGGATTTGGAAGCCACCAGGAACACAGAGGCATATTCTCCCCAGGTTTCCTCACTGCAGATACTGGGTTCCTACCCCTGTACCCCATCCTAGAGATTAGCTTTCCAACTGCTATTCCACATGGCAGAAGATGACATTACAGTCTCAAGTCACGATGGCTCCTGTTATTCTGGGAACAGCCCAGAATGAAGTTGAAATCTTTAGTACTAATTCTAAATTTCCATAAGAGAGAATCTGTCTGATCCTGCTTGTCTAATGTCATCCGATGAGGTCAATCAACTGGCCAAGAGATAGGGAGTACAAACACAGTTGCCGGGAACCTGCCCCTATAAGGTGAAGGGGGACAGTTAAATGATCATGTGAGCTGAGAAGAAAATCTAGATCTGTTTTTCTGAGATTAGTCTAGGGTATGACCAACCTATATTTATGGATGCTTTTCATTGTTTTGGTTTGGGTTGGGTTGGGCTTGAATCAGTGATTTACTTGGAAAATGATACTCTATTTCTTTCTTCGTTTGAAGCAGCACATTGTTCTCATTCTTCTTGGTAAGAAGAGTTTGGGGAGTGTCAGGTAGGAAATGGATATGGAAGGTTTGTTTAAGCCCCTTCAAACTAGATATAAACCAAAATGTTTGAAGAACACTTTCCTTGCACCATCCTTGGGTGGGGGGAAGTCAACTATATTGTATTTTATTCTAAAATAAATATATTTATTTTAAAGGGAAAGAAATTTGGATTATGCCTAAAAATAATTTTAGGTGTTTAAGGCTTTATCACACATGATTTTTTGCTATAAGTCCTAGCAAACTTTAAAATATTATTTCCACCAAATTATAACCCCCGTTCATTTTTCCTTTTCCAGTTTTATTTGTGGCTTCTCCTGAAAAGAATCACAGTGCCCATGTGAGAGGCTGACCACAGCTCAGTGCTGTCCGTGCCCCTTTTCCACCCCCAGGACCTTCTTCTACATAGAGGAGAGAACAACACGGCAGGAGATGGTTGTGATCTGGCAGCTACATGGGGCTGGACTCAAACACCATGCTAGAATCCATTCTGGGGATTTACCTTCCTTTGAAATAAGCTCTATTTCCTAATGCCAGAGAGATCTTAACTAGCCTTTGTTTTGTCCCATTTCCCTCCAGGCTTAGCGCAGATATGAATGCTGATGTGGTGTGTCATACCCTGGAGTTTTGTAAGCAGGACCCCGGCCAACCATTGTGTCATTTCTATCCGCTTCCCAAGGTGAGTGCGTTTTCACTACGAATATCAGATTATAGTGACATGCAAGCCCTTTGAAAATGTTGTAAAGGGAGGTTCAGCTTTGTGGGCCCAGTGGTTTGGGAACAGAGAGAGGCAAGATGACTTTTTCAATTACATCGTGTCAAATAATATTGCCCAGTTTTAACCCAGACCCTTCCCCCCGCCCACCATGCTGCCAAAGAATGTCTTTTCTATTTAACTATCATAGACTATAATCTAGAACTGGGCTTGCATTAAGTGGGAAATCTAATCAGCCAAGAAGAGAAGAGGTTAAATTTCTTTCTAACGTTTAAAAATCAAGCAGGTCACTTTTATAGCAAGATAAACTCATCCAGTTTGCTCAGGACTTTCCTGGGGTAAGTCCTGAAAGTCCCACGTCCTGGGAAAACCTGAGCTGTTGGTCACTCTGGTCCGACCTTTACTGTTCTCACCAGTAAAATTGGTATAGTTAAATGCCTAAAATACCTCCTTCATAGGTTTGCTATAGGAAGTAAGTGAGCTAAGGCACCCAAAATGCTCAGCACAATCCCTGCTACATAAAGAAGTCTTAATAAAAGTGGTAGTCAGTATCATTATTATCAGTATCATTATTATTCAGAGATAGCTCTTCAGAACACCCTGTGTGCATTGTATCACGTTGGACAATTTTCAGTTGGAATGCAGTAGACAGGACTGCAAATGTTGACAAAATTCTCAGCTCACATTCTGGGTGAGAGTATAATATTAGATCTAATTAGGCTTCAAAATACTGAATTTTCAGAAGCTTCCTATAAAAATAAAAGAAAATATAAAAGAAAAGAAAATTCTATGCCTCCTATTTGAGCATTGTAGTTTTTCTGTGTATGACACAATAGGTTTATGTTTCATATGTAATTTCCTTTTTATTCTCATTGAAATAAATTCAGTTTAACACTTTGTGGCCTAACCAGTGAACGTGATGCTGCTGACTGACAGCATTAAACATCATCAGCCTGTCCCCCGGAGAAGGAAGAAAAAGGTGCAAATACCTAGAGTATGAGCACATGCCATGCTTCCTAAGTGACTGACCACATGCCAATTACATGTCCTCGAAATCTACCTGAGAAGCTTTGGAATCCACTAGTTTCTAGAAGGGATAGGCATTTTTAATTAAAAAAAATTTCTTTTTCATATGTTCAAATAGCATGTGAATATGGTATCATAGTAATTCACTATTTGATAACGCACAGAGGAAACGTGTCTCTATGTATAAAGGCAGGTGATAGGGGTTTTTCGTCATTTCCTTAAATAACATCACGTTATATATACATCACACTCACAGTTATATATAGTCACAAAATGTTCAACTTTAAACTATCCCATGTAAAATGACATTTCTTTATTTTCATACCCTATGCAGTTTATACTCAGAATACCATTTCCTTGTCTTCCCATCATGACACCCTTTGTAGCTCCTCACTCAGAATGGCTCCAGCCGTCCTAGCTGGCTCGGAGTGGATGGGAAGATTTCACCCTAGAAATGTTCAGGCCATGCTCGCTGCTCAGCTCGACGTTCCCCCAGTTGCTGTTCTGGACCTTGACCCACCTTCTCAAATCCCCCTCACCAGCCTTCCTCCCTGCAAGTGCCCCAGACAAGAGGGGCAGTTGGTGCAAACATGAACAGCTTCTCTCTCCCGCCTCCAAGATTTCTTTAATAGCAACAACTGATACTTACTGAGGACTCACTGTCCTATATGGTGCTGTGCTTACCTGTCACCTTATTTAGTCCCGCAGATAACCCAGGATGGAGGCACCATCCCTTTTTTAATGTCACAGAAACTGGGGTAAAGGGGTTATGTAACGTACTGAAGGTCACTCCCTTAGGAAAGAACAGAGCTGGGATTCGTATCCCTAGCCTGCTGAGAGCAGTTGGTTAATCTCTTATCCATTGTCAATCTTTCTGAAAATCCTCCCCAGGTTGTCTCTTTGCATCAGTCTGCAGAATTTCCACCACCACAAATAACCAATGTCAAACTCTTGGATGTTTTCCTTTTAATTTTTAAATTAATTATTATTATATTGATTTTTTGAGAGTTATGATAACATATATGTAATTTCTTACCCTACTTTGCCCCCTTAACATTACACTTTGAGCATGTATTTTTTTAATGGTATATATCAGACCTTTTCATTGCTGTGGCACACCTGCAAAGCAGATGTGAATTAGTGGGTAGAATTACCTACCTACTAAAGATGTAAATAATTTCCAGTCTGTTGTTAGAAGCCTCCCCCATGACTCTCCCAGTCAATACCTACCCCTCAGTATAGCCACTGTTCTAAAGTCTATCACCACAGATTAGTTCATGCATATAAAGTTCTGTTCTTGAATGTCATATAGATGGAATCATACAACATGGTCTTTTCCATGTCTGGCTTCTTTTGCCTGTGAGGGTCATTGTGTTTTGTGTGTGTGACGGTATCACCACATGAAGGATTCCCACAATCATCCTTTGTTGTCACTTCTGCTCTAGCTTCCCAGTTAGTCCAACCAAATTCTGCTCTTGCCTGCTTTCCAAAAAATTCTCCACATTGATGCCAGAAAGGCCCTTCTGTAAGGTAAATTTGATCTTGAACTCCACCTCAGTGCCTTGATGTGGAAATCAGTTTCTCCCTCATCCTTCAGCTGGGTGAGCTTCCCGTCCTTCAGATCTCAGCTCATGTGTTGCTTCTTCAGGGAGTGCATCTTTGACTCGTCCCATATACCTCTCTTGTCGAAGCTCTTATAGGTCCCTCCACAGAACCTGCCTTGTTTTAAATGATAGACCTAGGTGATTGTCTGTCCATCTCTCCCACTATGCTGTCACCTCCAGGAGGACTTGGCCTTGGTCGCCACTGTACACCCAATGCCTAGGTTGCCTCACACATAACAGAGACATATTTGTTGAATGAATAAAGTGCCTCTAGCTTATCCTTTGCATCGCTGATGGAAATTCTGATTACCCTTATTTCATGGACACATTAGTTTTCCCAGTGCCTATCTCTGTGTCCAGCTTACGATCTCTATATTGCCTACCCAGTTAGGTATACATTTTCACTTAGCATTTCAGGATTCTCAAAAAGCCTTCCTGGACTTCCATGGTTCTACTTGGGTACCCCCTGCTGCAGCCAAAATAGAGTGATTGGCTCTTCCTTGAGCTCACCTTAATCTTCCCACCTCTGTGCCCTTGTTCTCAATCATTCCTTCCATCCAGGATGCCCTGTCATTACCAGGCCCATCCTTTGCGCTCACGTCTCTGTCACTTTCTCTGTAGGATAATTCCTAATCCTCTCCGCAAAATATTAACTCTGTTCTCCACCAACATCTTAAATACCTTTTGAAGTGCTATTATGTGCCAGTGTTGTTCTAAATGCTTTATGTACATGAATCATTTAATCTTATGAATAGGTATTGTTGTTGTCCACATGTTATAAGTGAGGAAAGTATAGCACAGAGATATTAAAATATTAAGTTTACATAGATTTTCTTATTAAGATGTAAGCTTATCAAGGTGACAGGTCTGTGTCTTGCCATCTTTGTTGCCTCCATTGTGCCAGGCACGTGTTTGGTGTCTGGATAATATACCAGCACTGCCCTTGACATGTGTGATCTCATGTAACAGTGCTCCTAGGGGGTGGGGGTTATTTTACAGGAGAAGAAATTGAGACTAGGAGAAGTTAAGAGATTACAAAGCTAGTAAGTGGCAATAAGAGGATTCAGCCCCAGGTCTGTTTGTCTTTAAAGCCCAAGTTCTACCCCACTGTGCTCTAAGCCTCACTTGCTACTCCTGGGTTATGGTTACTTCTATAATTGAACCACCGATCCTGGGTCAGTAATTCCTCACAAATGGGACTCTACACCCTCAGTGTCCTGCTTTGCATGTGTTTCCGATTCTGGTGAAATACAAATAATATGACACGAGCCATTGCCCCTGTGAAATGCATGCTGCAGGGTGGAGAGAAGAAGAGGGTCCTTCTGCTCCAGGGCTCTGGTGGGCAGAACCCAGCAGTGCAGAGCAATGGGGTCTGACCGCAGTAGGAACAGAAGTAAAAGTTTAGGGACCTGAATAAACTGCCTAGTCATCATCTACGGCACAGTTGACATTCCAAGCCCACTTTTTGCCCATCTTTTAGTTGCAGCTCATATCCTTACCTACCATGTGCTCAGAATGACAGAGCGTCATCCATGATTAACTGAAGCAAGAAACAGTCTACAGTGTTCAGTTGGCACCAGCCGGGGGTGGGGGGTGGGGAAGGAGGACGAGACAGAATAGGAAAGGAACAGAAAGAAGAGAATTGCAGACTGCATTGTAAAGACCACCCAGGTGGTTTTTTGTTACCGACTTTGAGGGTATTGTTTATACCCCACTCCGATCTCATTTGCATACAAAACTAGGCAGCACCTGCTGTGTGAATGCGTGTGCACGTGCACTCTTGCAAATGTGCACACATGTGCCCGAGCAGCACTCTGACCCTGAAAATTGAATGTGGTTCTTCCACGTGTTCTGTGTCTTTATTAGATCAGTGCTAAACAGCACCCATCGGGCCAGGAGTGGAGCCTCCTTGGCTTTACGCCGCTCCCTCTGGGCACACCCTGTAACTTGGAACAGATGCCCTTCCTAACCACCCCTGGGGCTGCAGGGACATGCTACATTCACAGACATCTCAAAGGCATAGTCAAGACCTACTTGACACCACTTTGATCCACATTAAAAGAGAATTATATTCAGAGCATGTGCTCTACTGCAGATAGATTCTCCTCATTTCCCTGGGGCCTCCAACCCATTTAAAGGGCTGGGAGGCAGAGGGAGGGGGGAGTGGAGAATTAATTTGCTCTAAGAGCCTATTCTACCAGTTGTGCTTATTCAGTGTAAACATCACGGGTAGGAGAAGGGGCCTTAAGCAAAGGAAGAGAGGTAGCCAGATGTGAGTTCTATATGGGAAAGGAAACATAAACATATTTATCACTGGATGAGGCAGAGTGCAAGGGAGGCTGGAAATGGAGACAAGGGGCAGATTGGAAGGGCTTCCAGTGCCAAAGAGTCATTCAAATACTGGAGTGAAAATTCAGCATGTTTTGGTATTTATTTCACGTAACAAATTTTAAGTACTTGAAATCAGTAAAACAGACTATTTAATACATTTCAAATACAAAAATTCATAAAACAGAAGTAAAATGCAAATATACTGAAATATACATTAAATGTATTCTAATATAAAAATAAAAATTGGGGCGCATGGGTGGCTCAGTGGGTTAAAGCTTCTGTCTTCAGCTCAGGTCATGATCTCAGGGTCCTGGGATCAAGCCCCGCATCAGGCTCTCTGCTTAGCGAGGAGCCTGCCTCCCCTTCTCTCTCTGCCTGTCTCTCTGCCTACTTGTGATTTCTGTCTGTCAAATAAATAAATAAAATCTTTAAAAAAATAAAAATAAAAATTACTTCAAAGAAGCACTACATAAAATAAAGTATAATGGGGGTTAAATATGAAATGAAATGACGATCTTCTTTTAAGTCATCTTAGTCTAGCATTGAGGTCATCCTTGAACTATGAAGAACTTCCCAGTTATTTCTCATTTGTCTTCATCTTCTTATCTCATCTTACATAAATGGTGATTCTAATGCAGGTACCATATTAATATCAATTTTGAAAAGTATTTCAGAAAAATAGTAAACTGCTGTGAGGGGACCCGTTGCCTGAGGAAAGCAATCCAGACTTTGAAATGGCTTTTCCCGAGTGAATCTGATTGCTACAGGAACCCGAAGCTCTCCAAGGCTGAGTGTGTGGGAGTGTATGCATACACAGGGAACTCGTGCTTTCTTGGGACCCAAATTACCACAAAGCTGACATAAAAAGGCTTGGGAAGGAGTAAGTTTGTACTCTTTTTATGAGAAAATGTCATGCAACAAATTCTTGCTGTTCAGCTGAGAGATAAATAAGTTCTCAGGAACTTACTTTCGTTTTTTAAACATTAAGTGTAAAATAAAATATCTAGCATCTCTTCGAATATCTCAGGTAGTAAAGTTCAGGAAAAATTACAAGTGGACAGGAAATTGAACATTTTCTAAAATGCATGGATCACTCCATTTTGTTCTGGACAGTCAGCTGGGCCCTTCTGTTCTGAAGGATGAGCTGGGCTCTGTGCACAGTGCTTTCAGATGTGCGAGCTATTCTTACCCCAAGGGTTTTCAATGAGTTCTGTTTTGTCCAATATGGTGTGTGTGTGTATGGGGGTAAATTTCTCTACTCCATCTCTGTTTAATAAGACCCAAGTCTCTAAAGTTCTCCTTTGTCCTCTCAACATTGTAATGATGACTTGTCTTTTTTATGAGAAAATAAAAATGGATTCAGGGCTCTCCATTAAACAGAATCTGTATTCAAACATGGAAGAAAAAAATTACTTCCTCTGTCATCATCACTATACTGGAGCCTCCGTGGCTACTGTCATGGACAATTCTAGCAAAATAGTAGCTCAAACCTAAACTAAATAGAAACCGCTCTTCCCATTTGGTCATCTGGTCAACCCCTTCAGCTCGTATTTGCTCTTCCCCTTTTTCCACCCTAACTCTGTACAGTATGTGAGTGTTTTCTCCCATATCCAAGCTTAGGGGCAAACAAATCATTACATAATACCCAAGTTTGTGATCATCAGAGTTTCAGGTTGAGGAAATTTCCTTCTTGAATGATGGCTGATCTTCAGCTGTGACTTGGCAAACTGATTAAAAAATCAGGTGTTACTTGTGAAGGGAACATACATTCCAGGAAGAATAACCTACAATTTTGGACCATTGTTTTGGTACTTCCTCAGTATTCTGGAAGAGTTAATAAAGTTTCCCACTTTATAAACCCATGTTTGTCCCTAGAAGGTAACCATATCTTTATTAACTGGGACCAGAAATGGCACTAGGGTCAGAAGTGTCTTGGGTGAAATTGATAGGCTTTTAAGGCAGAGACAGTCATTCTTTTATTCCCACAATAGACCTGTTCTAGGCTCTTTTTGTGTGACAGGCACACATTAGGGCTGAATGATAAAAGGCAATGGCAAACACAATTTGAGTTGTTATACCTGTACCAAAAGCTGGCCTATGTACTTGTCATACAGCATTTAAAGTCCTTCCACACAATTGCAAGCTTATTCTGTTATCCTAATTTTACAGGTGGGAAATCAAAATCCAGATAAGTTGCTGGATGTGGAGTTGTTTATTTGACAATGTTTGTAAAGTTCCTGTTTAAACATCTCAGGAAATTTTGAACAATGAGATAAATGACAGGGCGATATAGCCTTCTAGATGTGCAAAGTCAGCTGAAAAGGAAACAAAATATACTGCCTAAAAATAAACCCAGGTGCATTGGAGACTCTTGTTTTTGATAAAAGCAGCATTTCAAATCAGTGGTACAATACTGGTTTATTCAATAAATGGATGGGACTAAAGACTAGCCATTTAGAAATAAAATTTAAGCTAAATGTTTATCTTTTCTTACGGCAAAATAAATCCCAAATAAGTTAAAGTTTGAATCATTAAAAATTAAACCATAAAAGAAGAAAAATCTGAGCAATTTTAATTGTAATTTATGATACAGAAGTCGTAAAGGGAGATATGAATACATCTGACTGATAAAAAACCTGCTGTACACAAAGTCAAAAAAATAGTAAATGGGGAGAATATTTTTGTAATATGCCACACAAAGAATTATTTTTCCACAATTCAAAGAGCTCTTATAAAATCAAAAAGAGAGGAAAAATGAGCAAAGGTCACAAACAATTAGTTCACAGAGAAAGAAGATCAAAGGACCAAAAATGTAAGGGGGAAATACCAATCTTCTCATGACAAAAAGAGTGAAAATTAAATGAAAGGCCAACTATCTCTTATGTATTTTGCCTCCGCAAAACTCTTTGAAGGTCATTAGACAAGAAATTATTGAAGAAACAGAAAGGTTTTAAATATCAGAGACTACTACATTAAATTGCTCCCTGAAGACTTGAAGGCTTAAAACGCTAACAGAACTGAGGAAAGCATTAAGCCCCGTACTCGGGTATATAGACTACTGTTCAATCTTTTCTCTGGGCATTTTGAGGTATCTTGACAGAGATACCATCCTCTATTTTGGTGTAAGCCCGTATTTGGAATCTTAGAGAATTTATCTACTTAGACTTGCTTAAAGACAAATTTGGAGGTCATTAAACTCATATGATCTTTAAAAGCTTCAAAACACAGCAGCAATAATGCAAATTTAAGTTACCCTTTCTGCTAAGTAGAAGAAATCAAATGATACCAAGAAAGGTACTAATATGGTATTCAAGATTTAAAAATGTTTCTTGCCTACTTTAGAAAAGTTTAAAAAAATAACAATTTTTTCTTGATAATATGCTCTTTTCTTTCCTTAGCTCAAGAAAAGCTAATGATTCTAGTGAATTTGAACAGTTCAAAAGATACTTCAAATTCTGACTTTTTTAAAATTTTTTTTTTTAAGATTTTATTTATTATTTGACAGACAGAGACACAGCTAGAGAGGGAACACAAGCAGGGGGAGTGGGAGAGGGAGAAGCAGGCTCCCCGCCGAGCAAGGAGCCTGATATGGGACTCCATCCCAGGACCCTGGAATCATGACCTGAGCCTAAGGCAGACACTTAATCATCTGAGCCAGCCAGGATTCCCTAAAGTTTTAATCAATGGTCTCCCAGTATCCACTCTTGGCCCTTGCCTTCACCTAAATAGTCACCCACATCAGAACTCAGTTCTGAAGTCATTTCCTCAAAGAAGCTTTTCGTGGCGCCCAGACTTCCTTGCCTTTCATCAGACCCCTTCCTTCTAGAACGTATTACAATTGTAATTAACAATTGCACAATAAGCTAAATAATTATACAATTATTATTTAACATCTGCTCCTTCTGTTAAGGTATAAATTCCATGGCAACAGATAACCCAGCTGTTGTATCCCCCAGGCACACGCTGTTATATGTGATTTCCCCAGAGCCCAGCACAATTCACTGCACTTATTAATCCCTCAATAAATATTTGTTGAATGAACAGTGGATCCATAGAGGTCCACATCTTATCGCCAGAACCTGTGAATGTTACCTTATATGGAAAAGGGAATCTGTAGATGGGGAAACTCTCCTGGATCATCTGGATGAGCCCCCACGTAATCCAAAGTGTCCTTATAAGAGGAGAGGCAAGAGGATCAGAATGTGAGAAGAAGATACGGCAACAGAGATGGACTGAGGAGGCCATCAGCCAAGGGGTGTGTACAGCCATGAAACACCAAAGAGGCAAGAAATGGATTC
This sequence comes from Lontra canadensis, assembly GCF_010015895.1. Lineage (NCBI taxonomy): Eukaryota > Metazoa > Chordata > Mammalia > Carnivora > Mustelidae > Lontra > Lontra canadensis. Next base: position 33,757,222 of record NW_022630996.1, read on the forward strand.
CCCTGGGACTACAACTGTTAGCCCAGCTGAAACCTGGTTTTTGTCTCCTAAGACTCATTTTAGACTTCCGACCTCCTCCGGAACTGTGACATAACAAATTGGTGTTGTTTGAAGCCACTATGTGGTAATCTGTTACAGCCACAATAGGAAACTAACACAGGTTAACTGTGAAACATTGGACAAGACTGATCTAGCAACCTGAATGCAAACGGAATAATAACATATTATTATTATCATAATAATCATAACAATAGCGACAACAAATAGAATGTTATGTTGCAAAACAGTTGGTCTAAACAACCCAATGACCAAACCACACTTACCATCTAACTAACCCACTTATTTGCCAGAAATCGTGTGTTTAAAAAGTAGGACAATAACCTGTAATAAGAACAGCCCATAGAGTCTAGCACTGGAGAACTTCTGTGCACGCAGACTCTAGGGAAGAAACAGTCAAAATATAACTGAAGAATGTTGGTTGTGAAGCCTTGGAGAATTCCAGCGCCGGCTCTTGGACTTCTCATCTCTAAAGCGGGATTAAGAACTGTTAATCCCCCCCACCCCACTGCTGTCAGTATAAGGTGAAGAGCTACAGCATATACAATGCCTGGTACAGACCTGGAAGCATCGAAGAACCCTGTATGTGTGCAGTGATGGTGGGAGACTCAATGGATGACAATGTCAGAAGAGCAGAATGGGAGTAGTGCTGTTTAAAACAATGCTTTTAAAAAAGATGCTGTCTGGGGAGAAGAATAAGGGTAGTATGATTAAATATATTAATGATACTAATAGCTCTATAATGCAGAGTAGCCCAGGAGAAGGAAAGAAGAAAATGTAGCTAACGGTAAAATACCTATGAAGAAGAGCTATTCAGTGATAAAAAGGGAATACATTTGAAGATGATGGCTTTTTTCTTTCATATTTCTGTCCCTCCCTTCCTCCCTCCCTTCCTTCGTGTCCCTGGAAGAAGAAGATGGCATGAACTGACTTCATTTTTTCCACACAGCTAAGAGTCATAAATGCCCTTTAGAGCTGGGCCTCGTTGGAACATGGAAATCAAACTGGGCTTTGGTAGACCTCATCCTATGTATTGGAAAATCACCACTGTAGGATACAGTGGAATATAGATACAATAACAGATGAGCAGATCCCGCCCAAAGGCCAGACATGCCAGGATTTCATAAAATCTTACAAGTAGAGGCGCTTCCCGCCTCTGTCTTTCTACTTAATAGAAGTCACCTCAAAGGGTTTTACCTCCCTTCTCTTGGCTCTTCTAGTCTGCCTTACATTAGAGGTATCCTGTGCTTACTGCCTCCAGTGGTCAAGTCTTTGGAGATAGCGTCTCTCAAGTCTTGCTCCGTTTTTGAATCAACTTACACCATTAAGTATGGGGGTGTGGGAAAAAACCTGTCCTAATAAACTTCTCGAAAAGATCCAAGTAGATCAATGAAATCCCCTACCCTCAAACCCTCCCGTGTACGTGCCTGCTCTTTGACAATAAAAATCTCACCTCTAAAATCATCATTTCACTTCCCAAGGGGCTTTCTCCTTTGTGGGTACCTGTCACTGTTGTCAGGAGTGTGAAGTGAACAAGAGGCACTTTCTGTAATTTTTAAATCTACCTGCTGCTATAATTGATAGTAGAGAACGCAATTGCTAAAAATTGTTCACCGTAGAAACTCGTGCCTAAAAACACTAATTTTTACTTCCTTCACTCCTGAGTGTACCAGGATTTAATTATTTAACATCACAAAACCTGAGAAGGCCCAATTAATGAATGTGTCTTGTCCAATTCACCAATACTCCTAAAATGTCGGGAGAAATGATATCGAGTTCTGGAGCATTCCCCGTACACTGTGTTCTTTGCCTGTTTCCCCATCATAGACAATACGGTACACTACGCTTTGGCTGAAAGATTTGAACGTTTGGAAATGCTTTCCTAACTAGAGCTTCTTAACACAAAGTAGCTGAAAGCCTTGAATATGCTAATGTGTGTTAGGGCTCTCTCAGAGGAGCATTTAGTTTGCAGATTTCCCCAACCTCTTCAACTTAAAACAACAACAGTTTTCCTTTCTAGCACACCTATTAACATCTCCCAGAGGGGGGTTAAAAGCACAGGTTTTGTGCCCAGGGGGTATGAACCGAATCTGGACTGTGCCCCTCACTGGCTCTGTGACTTTGGATTTCAGCCACTCTTAAGACTCCGTCTACCTCATCTGTAAAACAGGAATAATGGTACTTATTACTTAACACTTGCTACATTGTATTCTAATTACATTTTATTGCCAATCGTCTCTCCCAGGTTATAAAACCCTTGATGAGAAGGATTATGTCTCATTCACTATTACAACCCTAATACATAATTTGCCACACAGCATAATCAGTAAGCGTTTGTGGAATGAAGGAATAGAGTGGATGACAGCCCAACAAAATGACTGACTGAATGACTCTCTTTCTCTCTCATGATCAGTCCTACGCTGGCTACAATGTTTGTACTTGCATTTCCACAAACAGGTGCATGGGTTGTTGGCCTACAGAGCCACATCTCTCTCCCGACCCTGTGAGCCTTTGCATGAAAGCACCCCCCACACACATGAATTCCCCTTGCATTCCCTTAAGCCCTGGTGAAACCTTGGGAGTCATATATTCTCACTTGGTTAAAATTTCAGGCTTACTTTGTTCTCGGGAAACAGTGTGGTCGCGGTGGAAAAGGTGTTGGAGTCTAGAGACTTGAGTACTATCTGCTCAGTTTGCTGAGTGGCCCTGCTTATATTATGTAACCTCACCACTTTCCACTCAGGGTGGTTTTGAAGATCATTGAAATATAGCATCCATTTTTGTAGGCTGATGTTGTAATTATAGTAATTTTTCCAGCTATGCATTAGTGACATAACGACTCAAAACCATCAGTTGCTGTTACAATAATGTGCTTACCACATGCAAGGCACTGCGCCAAGGGCTTTCTTGTTCATTTTACACACACACACACACACACACACACACACACAGTATTATCTCCATTTTGCAGGGGAGGACAGTGAGTCTCAAAGTGCTTAAGTAACTTGCCCAAGGTCCCACAATTAGTGAATGGCAAAGCTAGGATTCAAACCCGCAAGTGCTCTGGATTCCAAACTCACTTTAAATAGAAGATGATGATGGAGACCGTGACCTGGTGATTGGTACAGCATTTAAGTATCTTTCATGGAAGATCCGGAGTCACCGAACCTCTCCTCTTGTCCAAAGCTTTGGGCTGGCTCTGGTCTGCATGAGCACTTGAATCATTCTAGGCAGATGTCTTTTGTGAACAACCATGGCTATGTGTTATTATATGCTCTGATGATCAAGCAAAAAGTGGACCTCCCCCCATCTTGTAGCCTACTGGGACACGGTGCCATATCATCCTTGGAATTTTCCAAATTCTTTAGTAAAGAAATGCACTCTACGTATCCATGGTTCTTGGGATTCTTAAGCTCTCACGCTGAGAGCTTATTTCTCTGTAAGCCTGTGTGGGGCCCTCCTTGGCAAGCCACTCGTGAGAATGTTAAAGAGACCCTGTAGAGGATTTGAGCCTGGAATAGGAGCCACTCTAACTAGAGGCAGAAAGTAATGAGAAACTGGAAAGGATCAACCATGGAAAGTTGCAGGATCAAATGAATACTCCAGAACCAAGCTCCTCATTGTTGATGGAGAATCTGCTTATGCCTCAGATGATTGCTCTGAGTCATAAACCCCAGTATGGCTTCCAACCAGAAAGGGGTCATATCCAGCTCACCATCTAGCCCCAAATGTTCTCTGCAACCCCTGATTACAGTTGCCCCCTCCATTCTGAAGTCTTAATTTTTTGGAGGATGCAAGAGTGGTCCTCATACTTCAGAAGCGGTGCCATAAGCACCAGATTGCCAACAGTGAAAGGTTACCAATGAGAGAGAGTAATTATCTTCATTTGCCCATGGCTAACAATTTGCCCATTTGCCTGTCATCACAACAAGCAAAAAAATTAGCTTTTCCAAGTATCTTTCTTTTAAGTTTTTAAAAAGATTTTATTTATTTGAGACAGATACAGAGAGCATGAGCAGGTGGAGAGGCAACAGGAGAGGGAGAAGCAGGCTCCCCGCTGAGCCAGGAGCCCCACTCGGGGCTCGATCCCAGTGTCCTGGGATCGTGACCTGAGCCGAAGGCAGATGCTTAACCGACTGAGCCAGGACACTGGGATCGTGACCTGAGCCAAAGGCAGATGCTTAACCGACTGAGCCACCCAGTTGCCCCTCCAAGTATCTTTGAAGCCTTATATCCATTTTCTTCAGGGGACAGAAGATCAGGCCCGGTATCTATATTCTCTTTTTTATGTTGACATTGTGCACTTGAACTGTGGGAGCAAGTGACGCTCTAGTCAAGCCAGGTCCTGACGATCCTGCCCTCGGCCTTCCAGGGAGGTCGACAGAAGCATCATCACACATGGCACTATGGGGGTCAGAAGGTATTTGGTGCAGCCCTTGTCACTGGGCTTTTGGTTTGTTTGTTTTGCTTGCTTGTCTTTATCCCTCACTACACATCGGTCCCCTCAGAGAACCGAGCCAGATGAAACACAAATTAGCCCCCTTAAGGGGACCCAAGTGGCCTGTCCTACAAGGACCCTGCTGAGGCCTCTTTCTGCCCCTCTCGCTTCTGCTTGCTGTGCTCCTTCCTCATCTGTCTCCTCCACTACCCAGAAACCCTGGGAGGGCAGGAATGTCTCTTCTCACCAGATCTCCAGTGTTCTCACTGTGTCACTATGCCATGATCATGTTTTTGTTTCTTCAGGAAGGAACAGGGCAATATATATTGATTTCTTTTTAAAAAGCATGCATTGCTGAATTTGTGTTCATTATCGAAAATTTAGAAAATGCAAGAAAGAACCAAAAAGGAAAAAGGTGTCACCTGCAATTATTATGGCATATTTCTCTGCAGGATTTCTTTTCTCTGTGTGTAAAATCTGGGAGCCTCTTTTCCTTGATTAACATAATATCCTACAGGTTTTCTCTTGCTTTTTATTTACATATCAGTTGAGCATCTAGTGTGTAGCATGGACAGTTTTAGGCCCTTCGGGTGCTTGAGCTGAGCTTTAGAATGAAAGGGGTATTTCCAAGCAGAGAAGCAGGGGGCACATAATTAAGGTGGTGGGACACCAACGTTACATTACGGTATTACAGAGAATGAGTTTTAGGTTAATGAGAGCAGCCAAAAAGGGCACTGTGACAGAAATTTGCGCCCAGATCCAGTTTCTTATAATGACCTTGCCCAAGAGGCTTACTTACCAGAGAGCTTCCAGGATTTGTGAGAATTTCCAGAAGAAGCCAAAATTGCATTCACGCATCTAGGTTTTTAAAGGGAGGATTATAATGAATTGTTTTGGGGCTGTTGTCAGCCAATCAGACTGGACACTGGGTGTGGTGTTGGAGCTCAGTCTACAGGTGCCCCTGAGGTTGTACCATGACCTTGGCCCCTTTATGGATGGATCATAAGGAAGTCTGGAAGTCCTAGGGAGAGGCTGTATGGCCAGATCGATGATGGGAACCCTCAGGGGCTCAGGGACATGGGTGTTCATTAACTGGCACATTCATGGTTCAGTATTTTATGAAACATACACTGTACAGGGGCGTCCTGGTGACCAGACTGACCCGGAGAGCAGCTTCTCTTCTCAAGTTGCTAACATGCGCTCTTAGATGCCAGTGGGCCTGCTGCCTCTGACACAAGAGGCTTGGTTTGTCCTCCTTTGAATTTGAGCTGGAGGAGTGTGATGTGGGGCAGAAGCCAGGGAGAGAGTTTCAGAGCCAGCCTGTGGAGGGCAAGCTAGCTCTTGTGGCTAGCTTTGCTCTCCTCCTTCCTAAAGCACCTGCTGGCAAGTTGGCTCCAACCCAAGCTCACACCGAGCGGTCACTCCTCCACCCACGTTCGCTCCGCATGGCTGAGGTCTTCGGAATACCACGGTGCTCCATAATGGAGGGAGGCATCTCCCCAGAGGTGAAGAATACACAAAGGGGTCAAGCCGGGACACAAGTCCTGAACGTCCATTAGCAGCAAGAGCCACATGTCCCAGGACGCCTCTCCTGCTGTCAGCCAGCTCCAGAATCCCATTCCAGTCCCCGTTCTTTCTGCTAAAATGCAGGGGCAATGTTCTCAGTTTCCTGGAGTGAGAACTATGGCACTCTCCCATAATCCCAGCTTCCCTACTGATGTGTGTGAGGGGACATCCAGAGCTGAAACAGAAATTTTCCAACCAACCCATCAATTACTGAGCTGGGGATTATTGGGGCAGGCCTTGGCCTAGGGCTTTACATGCATGATGTCCTGTCATCCTCCCGGCACCCCTAGGAGGTAGACATCATCCCCATACTATAGATGACAACAATAGGGCTTTCTTACATGTTAAGGAAGTCAATCTGTAGATCCTGAAGGGCTCAGAGTTTAACTTGCTCAAGGGCACACAGCTAATACTCAGTAGACCTAGGGTTTGAACCCCAGTGTGCAAACCATCACCCAGGCTCTCCTAGGTCTTACAGAGAGCAGCACGAGGAAGAATGTGGTTAGGTCCAGACGGGGGGGGGGGTGTCAAAAGGTTTGGGAAGCGGCGCTGGGAGCACCTACCTCTTTACACATGGAATGTGAACTAAGAAGATACACCTGGTTGCTGTAGACAGGGCTAAAAGAATGGGGGTGTGGAACCAGAAGAGTTTGTGCATGGGAGATGGGGTGTTACCTTGTGTGGGAACAGTCACCACTCAGGTGAGCTGTTGGCAGCCTCCTGCCATGGGGTTTCCAGACACGAGGAGGAGGTATCTAGAGGCCTCCACAGAGGAGAGCAGATGGGAAGGTAAAAGTTCAGACTGGGTCTCTGCCAGACCTGGCTCTGCGATCTTCACCCAGTTTCTTAGCTTTCCTGCATCTCAATTTCCTCATCTTAAAAAGGTTGTATCTCTCAGAGCTGTTGTGAAAATTAAATAAGATCCTGTTTGCAAAGTACTTAGCCTGGCATCTGGCACAGAGTAAATCCCTTAATAAAGAGTTATTAGCATGAAATCGCCTTCTCACAAATTTTTTTTCCACAGTTTTATGGAATCATTTCTTTACTGCAAACTTACGGACTTTAAAAGCCCTAACTTCAGAGAAGACATACAAAGAAGAGATGAAGCGCAAGCTGTAATGTTTTCTAACTTTGTTTTTATAGGAGCCATGGAAATTTACATTAGAGAAGGCGAGACAGATTGTGAAGAAATCCCCTACTCTGGTAAGCAATGCATGAGAAGAATACCAGCATTGTGCTGGGTGCCTTCATCTTCCCCTTCCCCTGCTCTTATACCCCTAAGGCTACTCCAGATCCATGCCCACAACACACCACAGCTGCAGTGAAGTAGGAAAGTGAGGGCTCCCCCGCTGCCTTTTTCTCCTCCCTCTCTCCCAACAGCAGTGTTTCTCAAACCGGGCAGTACTGACATTTGCGGCATTGTCCTGTCCACTGTAGGGTGTATAGCAACATCCCTGTCTTCTACCCACTAGATGCCTGCAGCCACATCGCCCTTCCTCAGTCGTGACAACCATGAATGGCTCCTGATGTTGCCAAATGTCCTCTGGTATGCGCAGTTGAGGACTGCTACTCTCCAGTAGGCCATTTTAGAGGAGGCTCTAGTCTTCTGACCCTCCACTTTTTTTTTTTTTAAGATTTTATTTATTTATTTATTTACTTACTTACTTATTTGACAGAGATCACAAGTAGATGAAGAGGCAGGCAGAAAGAGAAGGAAGCAGGCTCCCCACTGAGCAGAGAGCCTGATGTGGGGCTTGATCCCAAGACCCTGGGATCATGACCTGAGCCGAAGGCAGAGGCTTAACCCACTGAGCCACTCAGGTGCCCCTGATCCTCCACTTTCTAAATATGTGACTTCAAGCTGAGCCTCAGTTTCCCTCTCAGCAAGATAGAGACAGTGGTAGTGCTCCTTTGTCAAAGCATGGTTGTGAGGATTAAGAGAACAGGTGTCAAGTGTTGGTTTCATGCCTGGAAATTCTCTAGCACTCAGTCAATACCATGTTTAGTTCAAATTGATTATCATGGAGTTAAGTATTTGACTTAGGCCCTGAATGCAAATGAGCCCCAACTGGATAGGAAGCAGAAAAGTAAACCTTCAAAGAACCAAGTCTCCCTCCATGCTAAAGATCCCGGCAATAAGGAAGCATTCCTCAGAGATGAGAGGGCATGGCCTTCATCCTCAGCCTCTCCCTCATCATCCTGCTCGTCATTCCCCCTGATGCAGTACATTTAAGGTAATCTTGATTTGGCAGCACAGAAATAAGGAGGAGGAAAAGCCCTCATAGCTCAGCTTGCCAGACTTAGCAAATAAAAATAGAGGAGACCAGTTAAATTTGAATTTCAGATAAACAATGAATAAATTTTTTAGTGTAAGTATGTTTGGTGCCATATTTTTCTGGCAACCCCACTCTTGGGGGGGCATATGGGTTTTGATATACAAAGCTGGGATGCAGGGAATGGCATTATTCAGGCATTTCTACGCAATCAGTTAATCAATCACAATATTGCCAACCATTATTTAATTCAGTGAGTAATTAAAGACCAGCAGTAGTGGGTTAGCTAATCAACTGAAGCCATAGAAAGGGAACATCATAGGAAACCCTTGACCACCTTCAGAGCTCTAAACAAAACTGGAGAACAATATGATCCTTCTTTCCTTCTCCCCACGCGTCTAAAAACTTCTTCTAGGAGCATTGTTAACTCCACCAGCGCAAACTGCCTTGGCATTAGCTCAGAAGCTAATTAGGATTTTATGATTTGTCGTTTCTGTCATCAGAATTGCCAGCATAATTCATAGGGCCAGATTCTAATAATTCCTAGTGAGAAGCCAAAAACAAAAAACCAAACAAACTACCAAACAATAATACAAAACTCCTCAAAAACCTCCTCCAATTTATGTACTCTCTAGATCAAAGCTATCAAGGAAAAAATAATCAGAAAATGCCAATAAGTGTCTCTTGAGTTACTGCTCAGATGATAGCAGCTGCAATTAGTTACATTGTAATGGCTGGTCTAACAGCAGACCTGGCTGGGATGTAGAAAGACACATACAGTAGGTTTCATATCATTTCAGCACAGCCTATCAGACTGGGGAAAAGTGAAGTATTGTGGAAGGGAATGTTCCAGAAAATATCTGCATCTCTGTGAGGTCCTGAGAGGCTCCTCATGGATCTAGCAAAAAACTGAGCATCTAAGTTTTAGAGTACCTGAGTTGTGGAATCAATTTGTTGGATTCTCACAAAAACTCATAGAAACTAGTATATTTTTGTTATCAACCCTGTTTTATAGATCAGAGAACTAAGGATCAGGTATGTTAAGTAATACACTCATTCCCCATAGCTAGTAAAGGGAGAAACCCATCATTTAAATCCAGATCTAGCTACTTCCAAGTTCCCACCTTCTCCATTATGCCAATAGCTCTCAACCTCCTCAACACTAACTTTCAAGAAGCACCATTCACATCACAGGCTATGTAGGTTAAAATTATGCAGTGCATGACCTGTGCAACTGTACCTGACATCACTCATCAAAAACCTACCTACCTAACAGAATCATCTTCCCCGGTGCAATTAAAACCAGGTAAAATAATATGTAGCAAGTGTTGAAAAGCACTTCACCATGCAGAAATCCAACTTCATTTTGGCTGTGTATTGAAGAGTAGTTGTTCTCTCCCCTTTGACCTTCTGTTTACCCCAGTCACCACATTTTTTTTTCTTTATTCAACCCCTGTGTATTGTTCTGTTTTCATTTAACATCCTGGTGCATGGGAAAGCTCAGGATACAAGCAGAAACTGGTTCAAATAGATTGCTAAATGAAGATACTGCGTGGCTCCTGTGCCCAGGGACAGCCCAGACTGAGACTTTCATTTAAATGGGATTACATGCCGCCAGGTGCAATATTTTAAAACCATTGCTGAATCAATAACAGCCCTCATTTTGCCTCTGTCTAGCAAAGTTCAAATTGAAAGGAAGGGGCTGGCAAACTGCAAGGGAGGAACTCTGCAACATTACTCTGTGTCTGTCTCATTTCTCTTTGCAAGGAAAGGATAAGAGGTTAGTCCTTCCCATGCCATGTGATGAAAAGACTGGATAATTAAAACCTCTGTCTGGACAGTAGGAGTTCAGGGTGGGGGGACCAGATGGTCCCTGGGCAAGCTTCATCGTCTATTATACACACCCTATACCCCATTTCTGCACAATGAATGTCAGAGACAGCCGCAGCCTTCAGTTGAGTTCTGACAGTGAACAGCTGTGCAGATATAACATTTAATTCTTTTGTACTTCTTGTGCAGTAATAATAAGGCTATCCATGTAAGTTTTTCTGAGGTATTGGTTACATCAGTGTTAAAATCTACCTGGTCGTTAGATTAATTAGACCGGGGCCTTCAGGTTCAAGTAAATATTCAAAGACAGAGCTCAGACATTCAAATGCAACCTGACTTTGAGCTCTGAGTCTCAGAATGTGTCTGTGTTTCCAAACTGCCACACTTGTTGCCGTATAATTTCATGCTCGTGTTTGCTTTATGGTGTGTCCACAGTGCTCGTCTCTCTCTGTTACCAGGTCTCTGGACTCAACCTTCTGAACACCCCTCCTTTGCCTGACATCCCCCTCCTCCCGCCTTACAGCAGTGGTTCCCAGTCAGCAGCAACTTGATCCTCCCCACCTCTCCCCTGAGGACATTTGGCAATGTCTGGTGACATTTTGGGGCTGCTTGCATCTGAATGGCAGGGTGCCAGATACACTGCTAAACATCCCACCAGGCACAGCGCAGCCCCACAACAAAGACTTATTCAGCCCAAAATAGCACTAATGCTGAGATTAGCAACCCCAGAATCGGGTCTCTCTGCCCCAGCTCACCTCCTCCGGGCCACCCTCTCACCCCCAGGATACCTTCCTGAAATACCAATCGGATCCCTCAGCTAACACCTTCAGTAATCACTCCATGGGGGAGAGCACACAGTGCGGCATCCCAGACTGGTCATGGTGCCTCCTCGCCTCCAGGGTTCACCACGTCCTTGTGCTCCGCATCCCCCAGCCAGGGTGAGACATTCGGCGGTCCCCTGATGCCACACCTCACACTTCCACGGCCCCTCACAGGGCGCTCCCTCTGCAAAGCCCCAGGCTTCCCCCGCTTCAGCAATTACCTCAGTAACCTGGGACCTTGATAAAAACACAGACTGATTCAACAGGTCTGCTGTGGGGCCCAAAACTCTGCATTTCCGGAAGTTCCCAGGCACACTTTCTGGGTTTGTGATCACACTTTCATCAGTGGTTCTCAAACTTTAGCAACCATCAGAATGACCTGGAGACTTGGAAAACACTGATTCCCGGGACCCACCCCAGGCTTTCCAAGTCAGTAGATCAGGGAGGGGTGCACAAATTGTACCTGTAGCAAGTCTGGACCACACATGGGGTCACAAAGCCTAGAATATCTGTCCCTTCCTGCCAGCATCCTTCCTACGGGACTTCTCGCTCATCTCCTGCCTCCTCCACTGGGTTTCTAGACAGCTGTGTTAATGCCGGGACCACTGCGGACATCCCAAAGCACGCCGAGAGCTGAGATGCTCACCCCTGCACTCCCCTAAGCAGCAAGCTTGATGAGGACAAGGACAGCCTCTTCTGTCTCTGTATCTTACATGTGGATGGGGCACCAATAAGGATTGCTCCTGTCATTCTAGAAAGTTGAACAAACCTCACAAAGTTTTGCTCAACTTTGATTCATAGCATGGAAATGAGTTTGCTCTGTTCTCCTCTGTCAGGGTCAATGTATCCCCAACACTACTGATCCAACTCATGGCCGTCTGAAGGACTCTTCTGGCTGGTGAAAATCACCCCTCTCTCCCTGCTCACCAATCAATGCTAGTTTCTAACTTTTTCAACCCTGTTATCTTTTACTTTCATCTGAGGAACTTACCATGGAAACCACGATCATTGTAAACGTATCTCTTAGTCAAAAGCCAGGGCTTTCCATCCATCACACGGCGCGAGTCTTATGGGAACTGCTTTCTGAAATCCCTTGCTCACGACGCTTTATCCATCCACCTCACCTGCTCCCACGGCACCACCCAGGAAAGGGCGCTTCCTCCTTCCTTCTTCCCAAGCCCTGGCATGTCTCTCCAATTAGTCTTGTCTTTCTCTTATAATAGGCTGGGATTATTCTGTTGGAACACGTTCTTTTTTCAAACCCTTTCTCAAAGCCCTTGGGTACAAGGAGGGAGAAGAAAGTTGTTGCACAAGCGGGACAGATCATGGTGGGCCAGACCTTTTGGGGAAGAAATGGAGCATAGGTGAAGGGGGGAGTCGCAGGTGGCAGGAGGAAGGGGAGCTGAAGGCTGAGACCCCAGCAAGAACAAAGGCAAGGAGACAGAGTGAGGACAGAGCGTGCAGACAGAAACAAGAGGTCAGTTCAGTTAAACGAGATGGCCCAGGTTCTAAAGGAAAGAGGCTCCCGAAATCTAGACTGTGGAGCCGGCAGGAGAAAAAGGAGCTTTATAAGTTGCAGGGCTATTCCATGAATTAAGCAACTCTTTTTGTTATTTTTGTTTTCCTCTCCAGAAACATTCCAGAAGTAGTTCTGATATTTGTTCCCTCCCATTTTTGGCCAAGATCTGTCAGAGGATTAAATCGTACGTATACTAGTCCTACCTCCCTGAATACTGGCATGAGATGGCACCGTTGGTTGTCCCTGTTTTCCAATGACTAAAATAATTGTCAGATGCAAAAGGCACCTTCCTGAAGGTGTGCATTGGGCGTGTCTCATACCATGACTTGTACAGAAACTAAAAGACAAATGAGGTCTGCACAAATCATTTTGGAAATCCACTGTGTAACAGTATCTTTGAACCAAAAATCTGACTTATCCCCTGGGCTGGCAGGCAGCCTGCTGGTGAAACTTCTGGGCAGCTTGGTGCACATCCGTGCCACACATGGGGACAGCCCCTCCTTGCTGTGTAAGATGCAGACAAGGTCAAGGTTGGCGCCTCGTCATGAAAGGAGCTCTGAGCATGTTTAGTCCAAGGCACTCACGAGGCTGGAAAGGGACTAATTTATTTCACAGAACCCAACCCATTACCTGAAAGCTCTGGCTCAGAAATGTATATACAGTGTTGCCAATGCAGAGACACTGTCCCAATTCCCAGGACCTCCTGTCTCTATTTAAATCCCATACCCCAGCTCTCATCTGAGTCTGTCCCATACCCCAGCTCTCATCTGAGTCTGGGGTTATGCTGGGTGTCATCATAATCACTGTCCACAGCATTAAAAGATGCAGTGGTGTGCCAAGAGGGACATTGGACCAGGAGGCAAAATAGCACAAGCTCTACCTTGCACTTGGCCACTTTCCTCATGTGACAGTGGCTGCTGTCCCACAGCATACGGTCACTGCTGTGGGTGCCACACATGGAACATGCAAACCTGTCCACATTAGTTCTCATAACAACTTTGTGAAGCAGGGATTGTTATTATTCCTACTGGTTTTCCTAATTGTTATTATTCCTACATTAAAGGACACTGAGTCTTAAACAGATCATTTCTCCCAGCTGCCCTGTGTGTGTGCTCCATCTAGCTCCCCTTGCAAGGGCTTGGATGTGATTCAGGCTGCACATCTGGACTCAGAGGCTATAGTCATTTCCTAGGGCAGCAATAATAATATACCTACAAATTGGATGGCTTAGAGGAACAGAAATGTATCCTCTCCCCCATTCTAGAGGCTGGAAGTCTGAAGGCGGGGTGCTGGCAGGGTTCCTCTGAGACTCTGCTCTAAGAGTGTCTCCGACTCTCTGGGTCAAACCCTTCCTTGCCTCTTAGCTTCTGATGGGAGCCCGCAATCCTGCTGACACTCCAGTCTCTGCCTCCAGCCTCCTCCACGGCCATCTTCCCTGTGTGTCCGTCTTTCCCTTTTATGCAAATACCAGTCATACTGGATCAGGGGCTGGGCTCGTGGCCCCATCTTGACTTTGTAACATCGGCAAAGACCCTGTTTCCAAGAAAAGGTCACATTCATAGGGCCTGGGGGTTAGAACTTCAACATGACTTCTTGTGAATACAATTCAACCCATACGAAGAGGCACTTTTTCTACATCCCTCCGTCCTTTATCTCATGAGTTTCATGAGTTTCAATCCACTAAATATCTCCAGTCTGCTGTGAAAGCTTCTCAGGGGAGGAGGAGACTATCTTCTGACCTACATTCAAAGCCTCTTAGAGATCCAAGAGTTTAAAACTTCCTAGTTCATCTGCCCACATGAGTTCCTATAGGCCAGCTATGCAAAGTGCTGATCTGGGTCCTGGAAACAGGATCAGCCCCACTTTTCATGACTAGGGCTGGATGCAGAGACTACCATGACATGGGGAGCAGAGGAGAAATAGACAGGAAAGAAGATGCTGGAAGGCTGAGATGCAGGCAGCTCCCTAGGCCCCCAGTCGTTTCATCATGCCTAACTCTTACTGAATTGAGACACCCTGTCCCCTCCTTCTTGAAGTGTCATTGCATTTTCTACCTCATACATAGGCCAGCAGAACCCAAAGTGACAATTCTTCAATTGAACCAACTTAGAAAAATTGAATTCAAGAGCATCTGTCACCAGGGATTTTCCTGGCGCTATTTAAAAGGGAAATTTTTCTTTTATGAAAAAGCAAAAGCAGTGTGTTTTTTCCTTCTTTCTAAAAAATAATTGTGCTTCTGATATAATTTGCACCAGATCACAATTTATTCAGTGCTTTATGATTTACAAAGCACATTTAAATGCAGCCTCATTTATTCTTCAAAGCAACCAGTGGCTTAGTAATAATAACAATGACTAAACATTGTCTGATAAGGTCTCTTGTCAGTGCAGCCCTACAAGGCAGATGGCATCATTGTCCCCTTTCTAAAGAGGTAAAGTCTTTTGCCCAAGGCTGTGATGCTAGTAATCAATAAATCTGGCATTGGAACCGAGCAGCCTGGTTGCAAAGGCCAGGCTCAGAGCCACTCAGTTGTCTGTCCCTTGACTTTTCACCCCACTTTTGGATGAGCAAGTAGGTTCTAGCATATTGGATGTCTGACCCCAAAGCATAGTCAGCAGATGGTAGAGATAAGGCCTACCTGTCTTTTATTACATAATCCTTCATTAAAGTCCCTTCCAAGAGTAATGCCTTTCCTGTTCTGTGCCTCTTCTGCCTCATCCTGCTTGGTCTAATGCCTTCAAAATACAGTGACGGTGTCCCCACTGTGGGCAGTTTCCTAGCTCCCTGCTCCCCAGCATTTGGCTAGCCCTCCATACCCCAAGCTCACCAGTGCCTGCTCAGGCACCCCGTTCTTCTAGGCCTCTCCCCATCGGGCTCCCATACCACCCACAGCTCTTAGAGGGTGGGGACACCATCTCTTAGTAAACCTTTTATCCTTGTACTTAGACACTTTGCTTCCAATTAGTAGGGACTCACTGAAGAAACAAGGCATAAAGAAAGAAAAGGCACTATTTTACTAGAACAAAAATGTGTAGGATACCAAGCTACTACCATTGGAGCAATCAAGTTTTTTGTTCTTTTTTGTTTTGTTTTGTGCTAGAAAGAATTCACAGTGCCTATGCACTGTCTACTTTTTATGGTAACAATGGTAAGTCAAGAGAATCCCCTCTTAATAATCTTTTCTTGTTATTTAATTTCCGTAGCATAAACCTGCATGTGGATCATTTCACATAAAGGCATACAGACTACCCTAGCCCTTGTTAATTGCCTTTGTTCATCATTCTTTAATAGCCTTTGTTCATCATCATCCTTTTCTTTTCTTTTTTTACTTGTTCCTTCTTCCCCATGGCCCACTCCTCCCAACCATATCGGTCCCTGTCCCTGCCACCAAGGTGAGCCTGGGTGTATTCTTTCCTGGTTTTCTCGGCTCTCATTTCCTCTTGCAGAGATGCATCGACACATTCGCATGCATATTGAACAGAACCATTCCCAGCCCTGGAGTGTTGCCTGGGACTCAAATGTGAGACAGCTACACATGGAAACTTGATTCTCCCTAGTTTCCTTTTGTTGTAATGCCCCAGTTTCATGAAATAATTTTAGGGAGTTTGAACTTGAATAGCTATTCTATTATGTAATGAATAACATTCACCTGCATTATAGTTGCTCACTGGATCAAGCCCGCTAGCTTGACAACTGGCAGTCATAGAGCAATGGCTCTCTTGGAAATAGATTTTATATTCATCCCTGAGCAGGTCCCAGCCGACAAGGTAACTGGGCAGAACGCCGTGTGCCTCAAAATCTGAAAATCTGAAATCTGATTTGGGATGGCCCCAGAAACTAAAATGCCATAGGAGCAGATCCCTGCCTCCTGTTTGCCCAGCCCTAGAAATCATCCTTGGAATAACTGTAACCATTGCACAAAATAATAAAAAGCTAATGTTTTGTGAGTGTTTTCCACATACTTGGCACAGGTCTTTATGCTTCCCATGGAGCAACTCACTCTTTACAACAGCCCTAGGAAGCAGGTACTAATATTGGCCCCTGTTTTACAAATGAGGAAACAGAGGCACAAAAGATTAAATAATCTGCCTAAGGTTATATAGCAAAAAGATAGCAGACCTGGGATTCAAACCCTGAGAGTCTAATTTCAGAATCCAGAGCTATGTTAAGAGACTTCTCATGACTCTTTGTTCCTACTAGAACCGTCTTCACCCAATTATATGCCTTGAAAATGCTTTTTCATCCTTTGAATTTAAACTTAAGATTACCTTCTTCCCTGTATCGTATTAGAAGTGTTTTTGGCTCTTGATGCCCAACCCTTTTTAACATTTTCTCCATAGCATTGTATTTGCCTACTGATGAGTTGTTTGCCCCCATAAAGCTCCTCTAGCATTGGAAATATAGCTTATGCTCATTGTAATGTCTAACGTGGTGTCTGGCACACAGCAGGGACTCTAAAAATACCTATGGA
This sequence comes from Lontra canadensis, assembly GCF_010015895.1. Classification (NCBI taxonomy): domain Eukaryota; kingdom Metazoa; phylum Chordata; class Mammalia; order Carnivora; family Mustelidae; genus Lontra; species Lontra canadensis. The sequence goes on from NW_022630996.1 coordinate 33,774,197, forward strand.
ATGAATTAATGTATGTTTCAGCCTACAACCAGGCATCTATAAGGATATATGAGTATCAGATTTAGATACAGTTTTTTGTTTTTTAAAGATTTTATTTATTTATTTGACAGACAGATCACAAGTAGGCAGAAAAAGCAAGGGGAAGCAGGCTCCCCGCCAAGCAGAGAGCCCAATGTGGGGCTCAATCCCAGGACCCTGAGATCATGACCTCAGCGGAAAGCAGAGGCTTAACCTACTGAGCCACCCAGGCGCCCCTAGATACACTTTTTAAGAAGTAATGTTAGTAAACTACAACAGTGTCTTATCTACAACCTTGGAGCCAGCTGTGATCTGGAATTCAGAATTTCCCAGATTTTAAGAAAATCAGTATATGGTGACCATAGGTTACCTAACATTCTAGTACCTTCTGATCAAACACATTTATATTCCAGTAGTGAAATGTATAAATATTCACACTAAGTAGGATAAAGCAGTTGAATTGCCTTATACAGTTCAGATCCAGTTACCACCAAATGAATTTTCTGCAAAGTTAAAAAAAAACAAAAAACTCAGTTTTCAGAACTCTTTGGATTGGAGACTATGAATGAGGGGTTGTGGAGTTTATGTAAATTGCAGTTCATGCTACTTTGGATGAGCAATCTTCTGTACTATGTCTAGAATGTATGGTTTATGTTAGTTACTTTGAGCCTTTCTGCTTATTAATTTGCTTCATCTGTTCATTAATTCATCTGCTTCATTTGTTCGTTAATTTAATGAACTCACAGTTCTAGAGACAGCTCATTGTTCCTTCAAACTCCCATCCTCAGGATGGCAAGGGTTGGGGAGAACTTTGGAGTACTAAGTGGGACCTTTCACCTAGCATCTTTCCCAGGCTAACAAAATAAGACTGTCTGGGTCTGTACGGTGTGTGTGTGTGTGTGTGTGTGTGTGTGTGTGTGTGTGTGTGTGTGCGCGTGTTTGTCTGTCTGTGTCTTTCCTCCTTTTCTCACCTAGAAAACTATACTAGCTGTCCAAGAGGTCAAATATGTACATGGGGGGAAGCGACTTACTCTCATGAGGCCATCTCCAGAGAAGCTTATGACCTAGACTCTGGGTCCACCATCCCCGAGTTAGTAAGACAGACTCCAAGACACCAGTTAAGCTCCATGCTGACTCTTGCTGAATCCATTTGCCCTGAGGCTCTCACAACTGCTGGAATGCTCTTGATTCAAAAGACCATTTAATAAATTCTGTAAAGCCTCATGTTACTCTCTACATTCTAGGCTCTGCCAATAGCCTCACCCTGCCATATGATGGCACTAGCCTGCTACCCCAGAAGAGATTTTCCTAGAGGGAAACAGTGCAAGCCATGCAGGAGCTGGGAAAAGTTTGGTAGTGAGGACACAGAGGGAGAGCCTCCCTCGGGTGAGGGGTCTGTGGCTTTAGCATGAATTTCCTTGGTCATCAATCATCCAAGGCTTTGGTTTTCCAGGTTCATGAATGGGAGTGAATGTTGCCAGCTCAATGCCTCAAGATTCTTTGAGTTAGTGGTTTAAAAGAGTAGATTTTAAGAAAAAACTTCCATCACAGAATGTGTAAAATGGCACAAATTCAATCTATAGTGTTGAGCTCATTGGACCAAAAATGCGGTTCCTTCCTCTCTGGGCATCTCAACATCAATATCCTGTCTTCTCTAAAATGTTGATGTAATTGTATCACTTCCCCATATGGGCCAAATTAATATCAGAGAGAAAATAGTTCTAATTAGGTGGAGAGCAGAGATTGGCAAAGTGGGGCTGGCACTCTTCCATACCATGGAAACACTTCATTTTATTTTTAGAATGGACTTCTATCACATACGCTCAACACAGCCGCATCTGAAATGTCCCTGTTTGTTTCCATAAACAGTTTCTTTTTTCTTAGCTCACCAGCTGTTTTGTTTTCTTTTTTTCTAGAACGATACAAAATTCTGTGCCATTCAAAGATGTAGATTCAGACAAACACAGCGTTTTCCCAGTAAGTATTGTGAAGAGTAACCAGATGTTCACCAAATATTGTATCACTTTCTACAAATATCCTACCTTTAATAAGACAAGACTGAATTCCATTGGAATGTATTAAAAATTTGATAATACACCATCCCATGATTTTTATGGACTTTTTGGCTTCTTAATAGGACACGAACTGTCAGAGTAGGTCTTTAGGCCGGGACTGTTTTTTGTTTCTTGATGACATTCCCAGCTGGGTGTTTCATTTATCTTGAAAGGTGCTGAGAATTATTTTGGAAATTCTTAAACCTATTTTTAGAGTGTGTGTGTGTTGTGTTTATGTGTATCCACGTGTTTGATTTAGAGCAGTGCGGATGTCAGGATGTTTTCTGCAAAAGCGAACAAGCAGGGGGCGTGTGTAACTCCGCCAAGTTGGTGGGATCTCAGATAGCCTACCTGGGAATGGGGGAAATGAAGATGTTGTTTGATATTATTGTGACTCTTAAGTCTTTCAAATCAAGGATCGAGACAGGTCAATCACATAATAAATCCACAAAGTTAGCCAACTCGGCTAGAGATTTTTAAATTATCCAGTATGATTATTCATTTGACCAAATAAATCAACTATTTTGGAGGCTAAGAAGATTGATAACTAATGAAGTTCAGAGAGTTGGATGTCCTGCTGTCCATGGAAGTGTATATACACACACACACAAACACACACGAACACACACAGATGAACACATGCACATGTACGTACAGCAGGCATGCACATAACCACACCTGCAAATGCATACGTGCCCACGTGCATACACTATTGTGCACCCACGTACAGGCACACACCCAATAGCACACACGCACACACGCTACCACTCGGCATTGGCGCTGGGACTCTGTTACATTTCCCTCACACAGCATGTCTCAGCATATTAATCTTAATTTTCTTAGTAACCTCTAGTGTTCCTAGATTGTACTGGAATTAAGAATTGCACATGTCAGTACCCCTGGGACAGCTTTGACTGCCCTTCCTCGTGGATAACAAGGGGTGGAAATGAACCCTTCCTGTGTGTGCTCTTCAATTCCAGACGCTGAGGGGCTACCACTGGCGAGGGAGAGACTGCAATGACAGCAACAGGATGGCATACCCGGGCAGAAGGTACGTCCCCACTGACTCGGGAAATTATCTTCTAAAAAGGAGGCAGGAGGCGTCATTCCAGCCCCAGCCTAGGGGATTTGTACTTAGAGAAGGGACCTCCGTGTCCCCACCAAAGTAAAGCTCAGTGAAGAAAGAACAGCATTCGTTCACCATTTGTCCAGGAAACCCTCCTGGAGCACCTGCTCGTTGCCCAGCGCTCTGCCTGGTGTCGGGCGGTTAACAAAATGAAGTAGGGCCTCCCTTCATGGAGCTTCTGGTCTAGTAGGAGGACCATGCGAGTCCGCAGGGTACAGGGGGGCCTGTGCCCAGCCTCCTGCTCGAGGTCCACACGCGGGACTGAGGAGTGAAGCAGGAGCTCCCGTGAGTGGACCACATGTCGCCTTTCAATCCCGGGCTGATGTTCAGCCGGCCACATCTCGAACTTCAGAAAGTGGATGCGCGACCTTCCTTTTGACTGTGGGGCCACAGTGTTCCGTTTACCAGATGTTTGGGAGTCTAGAGCGTCATGTGATGCCTCACCTATTTAAGTAAAGTGGGCTGCTGACTCATTCACTCTGCCATCAGCACCGTCCCACAGCACGGCCCATGAATAGAGGCGCTGGAGTTGGTCTGCGGTGCTCAGAAAATATCCCAAACCGAGATACTGGCAGAGGCCAAATGGAGGTTTCTGTGTGCCACTGACAGTCATGCGTGGCACGCCTCCTTGACAAGCCTGTTGTCCATCACTGACCCTTCATACAGCACTCATTCACTCATTCATTCAGCTGACATTCATGGGGCAAGAAGTATATGCTGAAGGCCAATGTTGCTGTTTTCTTCTTAGGCCAGACAACTGGGATATACACGAGGATTCAAACTGTAATGGCATTTGGGTAAGCAACCAGATTCAAACCTAGTCCCATCCTCTGACGTTCTGCCCTCCTTAAAAGCCCATTTGCTTTAGTCAGTCCTATGGAAGAAGATGACAGATGAAAGCAACCTTTCTCTGCAAACTGGAAGAGGGCTATAGAGTCGGATCTCACATGATGGATGGCAGGGATGTAATGAGAGTTGAGGGTCTGTCAGTCACAGCCCCTTGAAGTCACCCACATCCGACCCCTTTTTTCTGCGTTGAGTCAGGCGAAATTAAATGAAGAATTCTGTTAGCAAAGTTTTACAGCGACCCAAATAGCTGTTGGAGAACAGCTCTTACTGCCACCTCTTCAAGGCAGCCATTTTCTTTCTCTTCCACAAAGCTAGTCAGTCAGGGTGGAAATGAATGCTGGTGTTCCAGCTCTCCAGGAATAGCAGATTTGAAGCTTTTAGGAAGAGAGAGGGAAGGAAGGAGGAAGCCCAACCAAATGCTTTTCTGAGGACAACAATGGCAGCAGACCCCCGTTTTGTGGGGTCTCGAGCTAATACATGACTGAGGATCCTCCTGAACAAAAAGAATACCAAATTACAAATACGAGAGCAAATAGTTAATTAGAACAATAGAAGAAATCCCAACAAAATCCCAGAGTCTTGGAAATCCAGGTCCCTTGGAAATTGTAGGATGTGCAGCCGCATCCCTGGCCTCCACCCACTAGATGCCAGGCGCTCCCCCTCCCCCTGTTGTCACCACCAAAAATGTCTAGACTTTGCCAAATATCCCTCAGGGCAGAGGTGGGGGGAAGCCAGCCCCGCTGAGAATTGCTGCTCTGGAAGCATCCTTGTTTAGGGAGTGGAGACGTCAGCGCACTGAGAGCTCCAGCTCAGAGACTGAGGGACACACACTGACCTTGTGTCTCGGTCACTTAGTGGGCCCAGAACGCCCCCTCGTGGCGACACTGCCAGCCCTCCAGACACTGCCAGAGGGGCATCCTCTGGACCAGATGGTTGGCCGTCTGGATCTCTCCTCATTCCTGCCCCCAACCCTAAAGCCCAGCTCACACAGAGTGTCGCTGTGCTGAATTAAGGGCTCAGGAGACTTTAATGGGTTTTATCCACTCACTTGCTTTTGTACTTTTAAAGCCATTAGGGAAAGCCTCAGTGTATGTGTCTCATACATTTAAAAACAAACTGCTAATCACACCATTTCTCTTTTGAAGGGTGTTGATCCAAAAGATGGAATTCCATATGAGAAGAAGTTCTGTGAAGGTATGTATTGTAGAGTTAATGTGCTTATCACAACAGGGACACTCTTCTAGTCTGAGTCACACTTAAGCCAACAGACCACCCAAGGGAGGAAGTGGCTGGTGCTAGAGCTTAAAGTTGATTGATGTCCATTTATTTTCATGAGAAAAAGCTATGAAAAAACTTGTAGAAAATGGAGGCAGAACCTAGAAAAAGCACAACTGAATTTTTCTGACTGCCCCCTTTATGTGGAGATTGGAAATGATTGGAAAATTGAATGACGAGGCCAGAAAAGGCAACAGGGGAGAGCACAAGGTAGTGGAAACCTAGCGCTTCTCCCAGATAAGAAAACTAATAGAGGTGCTGGCATTTCCATGTCCTTCTCAATACACAACAAGGTCAGACATCTGGGTTTGTGCTGACAGAATCCCTGTGACAGGCAACTGGGCTGAAGATTCATATCTGGGTGACTTGAGGGAGACCTCCAAGTTATAGCCATTGGGGAGTTCCCAAAAATGTGAGCAAAAGCTCTGTGTTCTAAATGCCCAAATGCCACAGACATCTGAGCTGCCAGTATTGTTGGGAAAAACCTATGATCACCCACATACTACTGAAAATTTGTGCCTGGTAATACCCAAAGGGTCTCAGGCAAGACCCTCTGCTAGCCTCACTTTTTACATATGGGCAGTGCTTTTCCCTAACACTGAAAAGCATTCCAGTCATTCATTCATTCCTCCACTTGATGGATATTTCCTGAATGCCTATCCCTATTATGCACCAAGGGCTATGCTTGGCTCTGAGTTGTCCTGGGCAGATGCCACACAGTCCTTGCCCTGAATCAACTTAGTCTGATTGTCTAGGGGAGAGAGGCTCCCCTCTGTCTGACTTTGGGAGGGATCCGTTGATTCTTTCAGGATCTTAAGGGATTTAGGAGAGTACATCCAGGGGTGCCTGGGTGGCTCAGTGGGTTAAAGCCTCTGCCTTGGCTCAGGTCATGATCCCAGGGTCCTGGGATGGAGCCCTGCATCAGGCTCTCTGCTCAGCAGGGAGCCTGCTTCCTCCTCTCTCTCTCTCTCTCTGCCTGCCTCTCTGCCTATTTGTGATCTCTGTTTGTCAAGTAAATAAATAAAATCTTTAAAAGAAAAAAAAAGAGTACATCCATCACCCATGGAGAGATGAATCATGTGGATGGGCCTCAGAGGCAGATTAAGAGATTCCTAACCTCCAGATAGGGCTTCTCAGAGACCTTTATGTTCATCTCCCGTTAATCAGCCAGAATTGTCCACCCAGTGCTTTTGTGTATATGGATTAAGAGCTTTAAAAGACCATAACAACTTTGAAAAGTCCAAATTGCTCCATGAGATCACTAATGCTTATCGTGAATTACAACAGAATTCAAGAGAGCCATTTCCAAAACCAAAACCCAGGCTGTATTTCTGAGTTCAGATAAAGTATGGATTCCTTGATTCATCCATCATTCGCTCATGAGGTTGCACAGCAGTTTTGTTTTATGCTGAGCTAGGAAACACACCTGCATCTGTACAGCTTAGCTAGCAGTTTCAGTGGCCTAGAAATCTCAGTCAACTCCTAACTGCGATCCCCCTCGCTCCCCAACACTTGAAAAGCGGCAGTGCATCACTGTTATGTGGCTCTGTGCGGGATACACACCCGGGTATCTACCCTTCTGACCACCCAATCCAGAAGCTCCAAACTACTGGAGTGCATAAATAATGCAAATAAATTGTGCCTCCCAGGTTCACAGCCCAGGGGAATCATTCTGCTGGGAGACTCAGCTGGGGCTCATTTTCACATCTCTCCCGAATGGATCACAGCTTCACAGATGTCTTTGGTAAGTAATTTTGGCAGTAATCATCCCGGACGTGCCACCCTTTGTGTTTGGTCCCCCCTTGCTCCCTCTAAATGCGATGCCAACTCCAAACAGGTGCAAATCTCCCTCCTCAGCAAAATCTGTTGTAAAAAGGCGCAGCCACAGCCATTCCAGCTTGGTTCGTTTCAAAAAAGGTGATAAGAAATGTGAGGGCATTGTCACAGCCGGCTCATCACAGCAACTGTCCTGTCCATTAGAGAAGGGGGACAGTGCCCCTGCCAGGTGGAAAGGAGACTTGGGCACAATGGGGAAACCCTAGTCGTATGGCCACCTCGGGCGTGGTTCCCTTCTCCCTCTCCAAGAACCCTGAAACTCCGATCTGGAGAAATCCAACTACAGGAATTATAAATTCTTCCTTGACCCCTTCTTCTCAAACTAGAGAAATTGAACATACACCTAAACACTCCAACTGAACCTGTGCCAAGTCCCAAAGCTGAACAGACATAGACTTCCCTTTGTAAAGAGGAGCAAGCAGGGAAACATCTGGACATATAAAAAAATGCTCATGATCTCAAAAGAGGAATGCTCTTTAAAAAAAAAAAAAAAAAAAGCCAAAAGCTTGCTGTAGGAGACAGAATGGCATTTTGTACAATATTAAATTCAGGTTCTCAATAATGGTCAACAGGAGATTGTACCCATGAAAAAGGAGCAGTCAGACATCAGCAAAGACTACTTTGGGGAGAAAGAACAATAATCACCTGATGTAAAAATCCAGTGACAACACTTACAAGCAAGTTGATGATGCAAAAAACAAGATTAGCAAACCAGCCCTCCTGCTGGGGAAATTCTGGAACTCAGAGAACCGGTATTCGGGGTGGGTTCTGGAGACTGAATAGGAGAACCAGAAAAGAGAACATATCAGGCAGAGAGGAAGTGGTGACCAAATAAGCAATAAAAGATAACTCAATTATTGAGTTGAGGGAATCCTTGTCTTCAATCCTAAACCTGCAGTGAGCACAGGCCCAAGTGCAAAATAGACTCTATTTACCATGTCTTCCTTTTTTTTTTTCTTTTTTCTTGATTCCAAATATAAAGAAAAATCTTGCAATCATTCTGCCCAACAACAAAAACAACAACAAAAACCTCCAGGGTACTTACTAGGAGGAAAAAACCATTTTAGCATCAGACTTACCTCTCAATGCTAACTTTTAGAAAATAGTAGAATAGCCTCGACAGGATTTTGAGGGTTGCATGTCAGAACTGTTCAGGCTGCCAAGATATTGTTTGTTCTTCTAGAAACTTATTTTCTGTTTTCAGAGATTCAGAAAACATAACAGACATATGCCTTCCTGAGAAAGATTATTTTAAGAAGTATTCCAGATTACTATTCCAACTATTCCAAATATTACTAGATTTCAGTATATAACATTATTAAATGTAAACAATGTCAAAAAAATCCATAAAGTTAAAAGACAAATGAAAAATGAGAACAATATTTATAACATACAGAGCAATATTTAAATCCCCTAATAGCACACAGTTCCTGCATGTCAATAATAAATTTTTTAAATGTTTTAATAACATAACTAATAAATATAAACATAGTTTCATCTTTAATTGTAATCAAAGAAACACAAAACAATGGAATATCATTTATCATCTGTCAAACAGATAAAGCTTAAGAAGTGATAAAGACCTATTTTCAGCAAAGATATGGTGAAATGGACATGTTCTTTCACCACCAAGAGTGTTTAAGTTGGTAGAACTTCTCTGAAAGGCAATTTGACAAAATTTATAAAGTGACATGAAAATGTTGGTGTTTTTAATCATGAATTCTTCATCTGGAAGTTTACCTCTAAAACTGATTAGTCATTTGCTCAAGAATCTATGTACATGAGTATTCATCAAAGAGTTACTTATAAGAGCAAAAATTAGAAAATAAATTAAAAATAAAAAACAGGAATTAGGCATGCAAAAATATATCCATAAAATGAAATGTTATGCTACTACTAATATACATGTCATAGACATATTTCTTAGCAAGAAATATACAAATAATAACTTGTTGGGGGCAAAAATAGGTCATGAAGTAATAATGTATGAACCAGTTTTGTGACTATGTAAGTGCATCTGTGTATGCAAGCAAAGAAAATAATTGGAAGGTTGTGGATCAGTACATTTGATGTGTCTGGATTGTAGAACACTGGGTAACATTTTCTTCATTTTTCTTCAGTGAATTTGTACTGTGTAGGTACCAAATATTGCAGTCCAAGATCTGGGGTATCATTTTGTTTCGTTTTGAGCAAATAGCTTAAAAAACACCAAAGCGCTGTTTTTCTTAGTATTTGTAAAAGCCCTCCAACGTAGGTGTTTTACAACATAGCTTCACTGTACACACAGATACTCAGTGAGGTTAGGTAGACTGCCTAAGGTCACACAGCTAACAGGTGGAAGATTCACTTCCTTTCATTGTCATCTTGAATAAGATGACATCTTGTAAATGATGGTAGGAACAATCTCAGGCAAGGCCATGTGTTTCATGATCTAAGGGCTGTGAAAATGCTTTGGACTCTATGTTGGATTCAAATTAGACAAAAAGTAGATTGACTCACAGCTCATGCAGTGCAGTGGTGGCAGCTAACCAGGCTGGTCCATGTCCTTGTGCTTGTCCTTCTTATCCCGCACCTGGGCCTCCAGAGGTGAAGGGTGCCTCTCCTTTTAGGGTTCTCCTGGAGAGAATGGCGTCTCAGAAACTCTCACCAGAGCCAGCAGCTCACTCTATAGTATGCGAAATCTCTGGGGAAGAGAAAGATTCACTGAGAAGCTAGCCCAGCAGTCTGGAGTCCTGACAACTGGGATTTGAATTGTAACATTTTTTAATCTGCTGTTTGCAACAACAAATTAAGTGAAATACTGCAGCTCAGCATTGTTGGTTTGGGTTGGGTTACAGGAGTCCCCTGGTTGCTGAAAGTTTGTTTTATGCCACTTTGCTTTTACAGAAGACCTATATTAGCCCCCTTTCTTCCCAACCAAAAGAAATCTAAAGAAGATGCTCACTTTTACCAAAAAAAAAAAAAAAAAAAAAAAAAAGCTTTACCATGCTAATGTAGGTCTTTCAGAAAAGCAGAATGACCTAACTCAAACCTTGAGAACTCTCCCTGTTTAGATAGCCAGGGAAACCTGTGTTTCCCACCCCACTCCCCTGTCATTTTTTGGCAGTAAATTGTAGTCTTGAGAAATGGCCACGAGAAGGGCAATAATGGTAGAGTTGATGTGGAAGCCAAACTGGGCATAATGGTAATTGGGTTCATGAATCTCACCAACATGTTAATAATGCTGTTGGTGGTAGGGACAACACCACAGATTTAGCAGCATTCTATCACCTATTTCAAGCCTTTGATGTTCTAGTGTTCTCAAAGGGTCTCCCCAGGTTAACATACGTCTCCAAGCTACAGATCAATCCAGCCACTCCAAGCCTGTGCCACTTCTGTGTTGTGCTATTTATAAGATGGAAGATGAGACAAGGATAATAGAGAAATATTTTGCTTAGAAAGTTAGCATTGAAAAGAAGGTATATCACCAAGTTATTATCAAAATAATGCTGTACAAACTACCCCAAGTCTCAGGGACTTAAAACAGTCTGCATTTCTTCTCGCTCACACATCTGTGGGTTATCTAGGGTCAGCTAGACCCTGTTGGTCTTGGTTCCAAGCTAAAGGTTGGGTCTAAGTCTGTACCACGTGTATCTCCTTTTTCTTGGTTGGGCAGTCTATCCAGAAAGTATTCTGTCATGGTAATTGTGGAAGTGCAAGAGGACAAGGGCCCCCACACAAATACATTTGCTATGTCATGTCCACAATCAATACATTGGCCCAAGCAAGTCACACGGCCATGCCCAAGATAGTGGGGAAGCAAGTATATCTTCTCAAAGTGAGAGAGGGAAGAAAGTAAATATTTGCATTATTGTTTTTATCTAATTATAAATGTTAAATATTCAATGGAGAAAAATAAGCAATACAGAAATTATTAAGAAATCATTAACATTCTCTTTAATCCTACCACCCGGGGAGAATCATTTTAACATTTGGGAATACCAGATTAGTTTTAAAATATTCTCTTAATATTCTTCTTATTGCGGGAAAAAAGAAGATAGGAAGTCAGTACTAGAACCAATTTTGAGAGTTAAAAAAAAAATCCCACCATCTTGAACTTTTCTCATTATTTTTCCATTCTTTCCCAGAACTCGACTCCCACTGTGCATACACACACACACACGCACACACACACACACACACACACATTATGTAGTTATAAGAGTAGCAAGTATGCAATTGGCCATTCTCCTTTTTTTCAATTAGCACTAATTATAATCATTTTTCCACATTGCTACTTAGTCTTTGTATTCATTATATTTGTCAGTGTTCTCTAGCATCTTTTTCAGTATACAAGCCATAATCTACTAAACCATCTGGCCACGACTGGATATTAAGGTGATTGATTTCTGAGCTACTATGGATCATACTCCTTTAAAAAAAAAAAAAAAACTAATTTTTCAAACGTATCATCTATAGAATCTCTTCATTTGCCAGGGAGTCAGCATACATATATCACTACAATGCCCGGCAGACATCCGTGACATATGTTGAGCTCTGATGTCTCATGTTCTGATTGTTTGGCTTTAATACTTGTGGCAAGTAAACAAAATATTGCCAAGTACTAACCTGGGACCAACTGTGTACCAAGCCCTGTGATAGACACGAATGACACGGAAGTAAAGGGCATGGAAAGAACCAGGCCTTCAGAAGGCTTCAGGCCTTATGGGCGAATGAAAACCAGCAAATTCCATAGCTGCCGCAAGGCATTTGCATGCCCCGAACACAAGGAAAGAAGGAGTTCGGGCAGTCTGGTCCTCATAGGAAGGAGTGTCCCAGGAGCAGAAAGAGCACACAAAGGCTCACAGAAGTAAGAGTTCAGCATTCTGAGAAGTCTAGTGTGGCTGCATTGATGAGAATAGAATATGAAGTGGAGAAGGTATGAGAAGAGTCTGGAAAGGTGCATAGGAGACAGATCTCAGGGGTCCTTGAGGCCACATTAAGGAATTCAGAGTTTATCCTGAAGGCAGTAGGAAGCCGCCAAGGGGTTTTAAACTGAGAATTAGCAGCAGTCATATTTGAATTTTAGAAATATCACCCTGATTCCAATGGCAAGTTGGATTGGACTGGTGAGGGGTGGGGGGAGACAGGAAAGTAGACCAGCTAGGTTCTTTCTAGTGAAAGTGCCCTAACCTGGAAGAGTACAGTGAGGAAGAAAAGAAATGGACAAACTCAGCAGTTATCTAGAATGCACAGTGGACACGTATTTTTCTCATACGCTTCCCACCCTGTGGACTTTACAGCCGATTCCTGAAGAGATCAGCCTCCCTGAGGGAGATGTCCTGCCTGAGGGGCTTACCCTGGGGCTGTGAGGGCATCCGCACATCAGAAGAGGCTGCTGTATCGACTGCAGCCCCCTTGCAGGTCTTCCCTGCAGGGTCAAACCAGCTTTTGGAGACTCTACTGGAAGAGTCTGTCCCCCTAAGAAACTTCTGATACATCTGGCTCTTCTGCATCATACCTCTAACTCCAATAGTTATAGTGAACTTACAGTTCGTTGTCCAAACCTGAGGAAAGAGGGATCACTACTGGTAATTATATGAGGATAATAGGCATTAACTTAGATTGGCCCAGACAAACTGGGATGTATGGCCACCCAACTGATAGCATGACAGCCATGTAGGAAACTGACACCTTGAGCCAAGAACCTTGCCCAGAGGAGAGTTTCCAGCCCCTAAATTATCTCTCTATAGAATAATCTTGGACTTTTAAGCAGACCTGAGTTCAAATTCTAGCTTAGCCACATACTAATCCTCCCTGAGCTTAATTTCTTCACCTAAAAATATGTAAGTAATGATAGCTATCTCATCAGAAATTTGGGATGATTTTACAAGAGGATGTTTTAAAATGGACTATTTATTTCTACCTAAGTTTCAACTGAGGCCCCAAGACAATGTGGGCCAACAATTCCCACCTTCCGCAGTCAAATATCAGAAGGACTTCAGTAGGACATGCACAAGAAGGGAGTGAAAAATCACTTCTGCTACCTGTAGCAGAAGGCCCACCTCAAAGGTCTAAGAGTTGAGGCAGGGCATGGCTGGTGTCAGCATGGCAGTTGGGGCTCAGCTCCCCCTCAGGGAAAGGGTGGACATGCTTCCCCCCTCAGAGTAGGCAACCACTAGCGGACCTGGATAGATGTCTCCGGAGACTGGGGTCGAAGGGGTTGGTGTCCAACACTCTCATGAATAATGTAAGAGTGGTGACTGAGGAAAGAATGAATGTGTGTCCTGGGGGCAAGGACATGGACCCCAGGAAGGGAGAGCCAGCTGGAATCATTACAAATCCTGGAGAAGATTGCCTGGAGATGACTGCACCATGGAGGGTAAACCAGATGACCAGGGACTGGAGCACAAATACTGAAAGACTAGAGGGGGTGGAGAGAATGCACTGACTGCACCTGCAAGGTTAGTCACGTGTTCCCAGCAGGGCCTCTCAGAGCCCCCATTAGAGAGAGCCAGCTTTGGACATCAGCCCAGCCAGAAGAATCACATCTGATTATACCTCTTCTCCCTCCGCCCAGCACCACCTGTGGTCGGAAGCCTCCGCTGTGGATTATTCATTAATCCATTTGACAATAACAATAAGAAACAATCAATATAAGTAACATTTTTATGACCTATAACTTTATTTTCCAAAACAAACAAAAAACAAGCTGGAAGCATAGTTTTCTTTTCCATTGTTGTGAATCTCTTTGATATCTGGCTAAAGACAGCCAGATCCCCATACCTGCTTCCCTCTTCAATCTGTTTTCATATGCATTTATGTAGCCTCTTGAAAACCACATTGTATCCTCATAGGTGAAATAAAAAGGCAAATGAAAAAGGCAAATCAAGTCTTAGAAGTATGAGGAAAATAGTGATCTCATAAACTCTCTGTGAGAGTCCCAAAGATTCCCAGGGTTCCCCAGACCATATTTTGAAAACCACTGTCACAGAGTTTTCCTGCTGCCTCCAGTGTCTAAACTTGGAGGATTTACAAAAGAAAGATGTGGTTGTGGAGTACCACAGTGTGGTTTCCAAAATTACTTACATCATCTAGAAATGCCAGAAAAGAGGTACTCTAAGATAGAATGTCTTAGGGCAAAATGGGAAACCATCAGTACACGGTGGACTAACCTCTCAACCCAAGATTCCCAGAGCACACTGGGATATGTGAGGTTCCCCAAGAGAGTGTCCATGAGAACGCTCACTCTGCCCCTGGGTTCTACTATTTGAGAGCCTTTTAGTAATGTCACCACAAAGGAAGAGAACCTCCAACATTTTGGCTAATTCAGCAGGTGGAACCCCTTTTAGTCTGGGTTTCTAGTCAGTGTCAGAGTCAGCAGTTAGCAGGGACCAATCAGGAAAATAAAAGCATTCCAACAAGGGGATTTAATACAGGAGATCGGCTACACAATGTTGGATTTAATACAAACAACTGATTACATCAGTATTAGAACTAAAAGGGAGTTTCTGAAGAGATTAATCATTTCTGACGCTAGGCTAGCGAACGAAAAGGAAGATGGGGGTTTATCAGAAGCTAGAGAAAGGGGTGAGGCTGATGCTTGAACCTTGGCAGAGCCTATACTGACTGCCAGGGGCATACAGACCAGCCGCTACTGGGACCACTGTGAGATGTGGAGATGAGCGGGAAGTAGCAAAGGAAGCGGGAGGTTGGGAGGCTGAAGGCTGCTGGAGGTTGCTGACCTCAGCTGGAAACCACAAAATAGTTCCTCTCCCATATGCCCCTCTCCCACCTGTGCCTCCCATTGGCTGGGGGATGCAGAGGAGCCTGGGAAGTGTAGTTTGCAGAATCTAAGCCCCTTCTGCAGAACAGGGACTAGAGGCATGAGCTTAGAGCCCAGAGGCCATCAGTGGAGTGGGAGGCCTGGTTGGCTGTCTGCATGGTTTTAGTCAATTAGAGCCTCATCCCTTTACGTCCTTCTACACTGGGACCTGTCTCATTCCCTAGAGTTCCGTAAAGGCTGCTCTTCACCAAATGCCAGATCCTAGATTCCCTTGTGAACTACCTTTCAGGAAGCCTTCCCAAAATGACCAGAAGAGGGCAAACAAACAGGAATCACCTTTTAAAATGAAGCTCTGGATCTTTCTCTGAGGGCTTTGGGTGACAGGGGTTCTGAATTTGGGTTCTGTAGCATTGACTTTGACACCACAGAGAATACCTACCGTCCCCTGACCCCACCTGGCGATTCCTCCACAAACTCTGGTTTCATGCAGGAACCGTAGTAACCCCCAAGCTGTGGTGGCCTCCCTTGGGGTCTGCCAGTGGGAGTAGGTACGGTCAACAAAGACCAGTCAGGACGGCCCCAGTGTGTCTGGTGCTCTGCATTTGCTGCACCAAGTCATACATCATATCGTCTGGAAAGAGCAGGGAGTGCTGAAGAAAATCAGTGAATCGTTGTTTCATCATAGGCCATTCTGCCCTTTATGAGACTACTCAACATTTCTTGGCCTCTGTCTCCCTATAAAGCAGAAAACGCTGCCGCAAATACATCGCCCCATCCCGACTGCACCTATGAAACAGACTCCATGGCCTGGGGTATCTTTCCTGCCGCCGCCTCTTCTTCTCTCCCATTCTTGCCGTCCTCTCGTTAAGCAGTGTGGCACCCGAGAGGCCTGTTTACAGCTAATTAGATTAGGAGTGTGTTCATCTGGAAAGATATTTGTAGTTCAATAAAGAGAGTGTGAAGAATCACCCTACTGGCTCCACAGAAACAAGGAGCTTCATTCCACTGGGGGGGGGCAGAAAGAGGTTTCCGCCCCCTCCCTCCCTACACAAGCCTCACTTCTCTCCAAGATACCCGTAGTCATCAGATGCAGAATGAGCTTCCCATCCCACAGGAAAGATCTCAGCTCAGAAAGATTGCAAAGCAAAACAGCAAGCAAATTTGAAAACACTTTCGTGCTTTTTTTTTTCCTTTCAAAGGAAAAACAATCACTGCTTGAGATGTTTTGTTGAGAAAGAAAGGGAGGCAGAGAGATCATCAAGGGCAGCAGTAGATGCGCCCTCCTGCCTCTTCCCCATCTGCTCGAAAATTATTTCCAAAATATTAAGTGCTGCATTTCGCTGAACCAGAATTGCATGACAGGCTCGGGGAGAGAGGAGGGAGACGAGATTCTGAAATACAATTTTCCAAATGTTTATTTTGCTAGCGAAGGCTGTTGCCTGTACTATTATAAAATCTTAGCACGACCCCCGGCAGGCTGTTGTCTGTAGGGTAAGTAGGCGCAGATTGAATTTCGTACTGTGTCAAGGACAAAATGAATCCTTAATCTGGCTGCAGAAAATGCATATTCACCAGAGAGCATAGCGGCTCCAGTCTTCAAGCCCGCATGTGCTTCTTTCCTTTCTTTGAGATGAGTGTCCAGGTCCAGTTTGGCTGCCCTTTATTAGCCCACAGACAGTTCGGGTATTATCAGAGCTCACACCCTGACCTTCCCTAACCTGCCCTGCTTCCTGCTGGCTGGATTTAACAGTGAGCATGAGGCTTCCATGAAGCATAAAGGCTGATTTTCATGGCACACGTAAAATATGAAAATCCTACCTCCGCTAACTTGGTGTCGACTCCAGAAAGACTTAAGGGTTAGAATACTTGATTATTGTTTTTCCAGCTGAGGAAAGGCCATAGTTCCATAAAACTGGACAAGATTACATTTTCTGCTCCTCAGACATCTTGCAGGCTGACAGATTAAGGATGCTAACTGGTGAGAAGAGAAGCTTCAATCCATGTTACTTCTCATTTATTCTGTCAGAAAAAGAGACCTGTGTTCATCTTGGTGAATCTTCTCTAGCAGCTCTCAGGCCACAAGAGACAGAATGTTCTTCGATTCTCATTCCCTGTTCATGGGCACAGGCCAGACGGGCTGTTGCCTTGAGGCCTGATCAATGTGATGCCCTTTTCTCCCTGCTCAAGGTGAGCATCTGGGGCTCTTACCTGCCAGCAAAGTATGGTGTTCTCGGAGGCTCATTCTTCCAAAAACGTCTGTGATCTTAGCCCTCACCAGTTTCTGCAAGAATTAAAAAGACAAACGCTTGTTGTTATGAAAAACTACAAGAGGAAATTATTTTAAGCTTCATACTTCTGAAAGGCATTTATAATTAGCCAGCCCACATGCCTGCTCTCCCAGCACATGAGATGGAGATTTCATCAGAGATAGGCAGCATGAGTCCATAAACACCTGTGCGAGCCAGTGTGCTGCTAAGACTCGAGGCAATCTCTTGCCCTCTAGTTAATTATATTTACCACTTTGATTTGCTCTCCCTCAAGTTCCTCAACCATGAAATGGGTCTCAGGGAACTAACTCATCACAGGAAAAACATTTAGAATCTTGAACCAGTGGGGTTGTGGAAAGAGGAAATTTCTGGCATTTAGAAATAATTTGGGCTGGTTGGAATTGATTGCTACACCCCATTCATTCATTAGCTCATTTAGCTAATTTCTTCCATGCCAGTCCTTGGAGTAATAAGAATAGAGATAGCCCAGCTCAGCCCTTGCCCAGTGCCGGGCTTCTGAATGATTTCGTGGGGATTTTTCTACTCAGGGCAATGGCTGGCAGATTGGTAAGAGGTGTGAGCAAAACCATAACTTCTAGAGGAAAATCAAGGGGAACATTCTGAAATACAAGGTCCAAAAATTTCAGATAGATTAAGGACAGCAGTGCTGAGCCAAGAATTTAAAGACTGATTGTGAACGAGCCCATAGGAAAATAGATCAATAAGGAGCAAAGGTCATGTTCTCTTGTTGGTAACATAGTTGTGAGCCAGCAAGTAGAGCAAGGAGAAGGGTAGAGCCTTTCTTAAAAGACTAGTTATTAATCCAGCAGGGTATAGGCTTAGCTGCTGTAACAAAGAATCCCAAAATCTAGTGACTGAACATGGAAATGTGCTTTCCTTTCATATAATATCCGGAAAGAAGCAGTCTAGGGCTGGCAAGATAACCAGATCACCCTCAACATGCAGCTTCTACCCCTGGGTCTAAGGGGGCTGCTCCTGCTTTTGCCACCTCCCACCTGTAGGAAAGAAAAAGGACAAAGTGAGGACACACACATTCCCTGGGAGAATCTGACTTAGAGGTGGCACACATTACTCTCAGACACTTCACGGTGAAGAACCCCGTCGCATGGCCACACCAGGTGAGAGCAGAGGCTGGGGAGTACAGTCAGTGCCTGGCTGGGCAGCTGTGTGCCCAACGAATGCTGTGGGAATTCTGTTAAAGGCAGAGAAAAAGAGATAAGGGTGGACAGGTGGGGCTTTAGATGTGAAAAGCAGGCTCTAACCTCAAAGAGCTTGAAGTCTACTTGGGAGGATAGACAAGTAAACTCACAATTACAACATTAAGCAGATATTACCATGTGTTTACCAAACGCCAGACATTGTACTTAGCATTACCTCCTGTCATACTGAAATGACTCCATTATTATATATATTTTATAAATGAAGAAATGAAGACTTAGGTTAACTAACTTATCCAAGATAATGCAGTTAAACATGGAACCCAGATAAAAACTGATTCTGTCAGACCCTAGAGCAGAAGTTAGCAAATTATAGCCCTTGAACCTAATGCAGCCCTTTACTTTTTTTTTTTTTTTGTAAATGAGGTTTTAACGCACATTCATTTACATAGTCAGTTGCTGCTTTTGCACTACTGTGACAGAATTGAGTAGTCACAACAGAAACCAAATGGCCCTCAAAGCCTGAAATATTTACTATATTAGTAATTAGCTGGGCATGCACAGGGTGTGACAAGAGCTGGAGGAGAGCCCCTCACAGAGAAGAGGTGGGCCAGTCAAGGAAGCCAGGATTTAGCTAACCCTTGACTAATGAGCAGCAATCAATCAGTAAAGACGGTTGAGTAGGAAGAAGAGCTTGAGATAGGCCTGGAGGTCTGAGTGACCCACTGAGAGTTGAGTGGGGTGTGAGAAGAGGTGAGGACAGGGGGTAGTGCGGTGTGGTGGAGGATATTGAATAGCTACACTAGCTCTGAAAGCAGTGTTTACCAAACCTGGCCGATCGCCACAGCCATTAAAAATAAGGATTCTAAGACTCCACCGCAAATCTATCCAAACAGGATGCATATCTTCAAGAAGCTCCCCCACAAGACTCTGGAATACACTGCTGAAGATAGTAGGGGGAGAGTGAGAAGGCAGGGACCCTGGCCACAGGCTCTGGTGGTAACCCAGGGCCATCCTACGTGCAGGTTGGAAGGCTAGAAGCAGTGAGGTTTGTGACAGCTTCTTGGTAGAAGGTGAAAGAGGGGAGAGGAAGAAAATGAGATCATTCTTTATGAGCGAGATAGTGGGGAGTGACACCCCAGTTCTGGTCTGGTCATGAGGTATCCCCATGGTGGCTTCCCCTCTTCTCACCTTTATAGCTTGGCTATGGACTTTGGAGTTCTAGAGTCTAAGCTGGATATTACCTCTCAAAAAGGGAGAACTACTCCATGCCAGAGCAAGTGACAGCCTGGCTGCTTCAGAAATGACCAAACCTTTACAAAATCAAAGAAACTATCTGAAGAGGGGACTCTTACAATATGATATGCATGCCTTGTTGCCTGTTCCCGGCCCTTAGAAGAGTCATTTTTTCTGTTTGTGGAAGAATTTGTTTCCCAGGCTCCGTGTAAGAATTGAGTTGTGATTATTTCTGTGTAACAGCGGGACACTTGAAACTCTTATTTTCTCAGTTTTATGAATTTGGATAGTTCTTCAATCACTCTGGAAGTAATGTTGGAGGGAATTGAATTCTGTGGAAGAAATCTAACTGCGCGATGCATTTGCATTTGGTATGGGGCAGTTAGATAAAGCATCCCTTGACTCACTCATTGAATAAATAAATCATGGGGTTAGAGCTTAAATAATAGATAAAAGAAAAGGGGAAAGAAAGAGACTAAGAGGAGCTGACAAGGTGAAAAAATAGATAAATAAAAAGAACTATATTCAGGGAAAATGATGAAAAATTGTTGCCCGCTATTCTGTCCTCTTTATATTTCCTGGTCATATTTTGCTAGCAATCTTTATTTGATTATTTCTTCACTGTCCCATAAGGTTTTGGACTGGCATAGGGTCAAAGATGAAATGCTACTCCTTTTCCCTGAAAATTACTTATTTAGCGCTGGCCGAAGTCTAAATGTGCCTTCAGTAGGCATCATTGCAGGAGCTGAGCAGTTCTTGTTACTGGTCATAACAACAGATAGGGCAGTGGATAGCTGGCATACTGGCTATTTGGGTTTGTTTGAAGGAGACTTTGTTCATCTTCCTTGTACATAATATGATGAATTCAGCCTTGGAATTTTGCATATGATATTGCCAACTCTTTAACTCTCTCTTCCCTTGCCTCTCTTTGCCTGGTTCCTTCTTAGCAACCTCACAGGACTCACATTGGATAACAATTCTTTCAAGATTCCTTCCCCGACCCCCACATGTGGGATGGATATCCTTTCTAGCATCCTGGGCTTCCCTATCAATCCTGCTAACAGCTAACTCTCATTGAACACTGATAATTCTGAACTTTATGCATGGTTTTTCCATTCCAATCCTCTCAACCACCTGATGAGATAGGTGCTGTGGTGAGTCCATTGTACAGACAAGGAAACTGAGATACAGAAGAGTGGAAGCAAGTCTTCAAGGTTACCCAGCTGGGAAGTCTTTATTTTCCAGCCTGTGAGCTCCAAAAAGGAAGAACTTGTGGCTGCCTGGTACGATGGTCAACAGAACACCTGGCACGGTCTGGCATTAACATTTCTGTCCCTCCCTCTCTGCTCTCTTTCTCTGTATATTTAATGAATTACTGGGCCACAGGGACCTCAGTAGGAGACTCACTTGACTGCATATGGGATTCTAAAGTTTGAAAAATCAAATTCGGAGTTAAATTGCGTTCTTGAGGTTGTCTATATCAAAGCATTAGCTTATGTGAATGATGCTGCCCGACCAATCTCTGTAAGAGATTGCAGAGGTAGAAACCAGATGAAGTGCACTTTCCCTGCTCTCCCAGAGCTTCATCTGCCAGGCCACACAGGAAGATAAACCTTCGGGTCAGCAGTGTGTGTTGTGCGCCCTGACTGCCTCTCCCCAGATGCGAGGACAGAACAGGCCCTGGGAATATGAGTGGGGTATGTATGTAGGTGTCGGCTTAGGGTCACAGATCATTTCTGTATGCATCCCCAAAATACTCATGCTGTACTCCTCATAAATTATGTAGGGCTTCCATGTAAGAGAAAAAGAGAGGAAAGATGGCAGCCACTCCTGGGTTATCTGTAGCTTTCTGAACTTTTCAGCCAAAGAAGTATCCAAGAGACCATCCACTCAGTAGATACCCAGGAAGCCTCATTTTCAACAACTGGCAGACCCAGCTTAGTGTGTGTGATCACATGTGTGATTTTGAGATTTGGCAGTTTAGGGGACAAGCAAGGACCATTAGAACTCCAGCGTGCTCCAAGCCTCTCTCTTCCTAGCCCCACCGGAACCTGGGTTCAAATCCCCACCCCCTACTACCAGCTCTGAGACCTTGGCAAGTCACCCAAACTCCTTCTGAATTCTGTCTGCCATAGTTTTCCTGGGTCCCGTGCTGCCCAGTTCCTCCCAAGAAAATACCTTTTTTGAGAGGTAGTGTCCAACGTCTGATACAGGTAGCTTCTCAAAAAATGTTTGTAGGAGGGAGAGTGGAAGGAAGGAAAAAGCGAGTCCCTGTCTCACAGAGATGTTTGATGAAGTTAAACAGGGTGTGTAAGTTTCCGTGTCTCAGTGCCTGGCACATAAGGGAAATTCATTACTCGTTCCCTTCCCTACTCTGGCCTGAAACGCAGAAGTTATCTGGGAAACGTAGCACATGCAAACATCATGAATGGATATACGTTCATTTACAGGATCTGTTCACATGTCAAAGTCTAAAGGAATGGGACCAGAGCAGGAGAGTTTGTGTGAAGGTCAAGGAGGGCCCTTCAAGTTTCGTGAGTTGGTATTCCTATAAGGAAGGGCTTTAAGGTAGTAGCAGCGATAGGAGGAGGAGAGGCGGGGGTGATGAGGTTGAGATGCAAGCTGAATGGGGAAGCCATAGAGCGGGCCTTTGAGATTGGAAGGCAGAAAGCGGAAGGGTAGCCTCATCTACGCCACCTGCAGGACAGATGAAGTAGTGGCAGACCAGCTGGTAGACTCGCCTTCCCAAAGCTAAAGAGAGAGCAGCCTCTGATTCTCAGGCCTTGAGATTCTTGCACCATTATCAAATGACCAACCTAAGAGCTATCTTTTTCTTTGAGTAAAACAACAAAACCTGTCTGCTTTGACAGTTTAGTTCCTTGGAGATAAATTTCAAAATACTAATTTAACTGAAGATGGTGTTTTTCATTTATTTTTCCAACAGAATATTAGCTGCAGATTTGCCAAGTGACTATTATTTGAAAATAAACAATTTAGGTCTAACCCAGTTAACAGTATTGGAAAAGGGAACACATAGCATTGCTGGATAGGGAGGGCTCGAGTGGAAACAATGAAATAAAGGCATCAAGAATATAGTCCCTTTATCATTGGAAGATTGGCAAGACCAGATGAATGTGTGATTGATACCATTACTCTTCTTCCTCTCACTGAAGATGGTTTTAAGAAACCCAAATATAAGTTGCTTATTGAGGTTAGGGCTTAAGATATACCCAAATCCAAAGTATTATGTTTTCTGAATATGCATTAAAAATGAGAGCCAGTGGGCTTACTCAGTGCATACACACACACAGAATAATGTTAAAATATTACACGAATATAGTATATACATGCCAATTATGACATAAAAACATTTTATGTCACTGATAAAATCAGAATAACATCTGAGGCAGTGCTATAGTTGACTTAGTGCTCACTGAGCATCTGATGCTCTTTACAAATTGGGGAAATTTTTCTTGGTAAATATTAAGTCTTTCCACATATGTACATTTAAGGTACATTTAAGATGAGTTTCCTGAGAACATATATGCTCGAGAGGAATAAGCAGGAGTTGATGAGGGAGATCTTAATTTGCATCTTTCCTGCCTTAAATGCCTGAAATGTCTTGGGTATAATGTTGCGTGAATAAGGCTTTTTAGTGTTTAATGTGATATGACTTAAACATTCTCTTTTTCTAGGGTCTATAAAACCTTTGCTATTAATGGCCATTACTTCTCATTTTTATCTACCAGATTTACTAAGGAAGAAAAAGTATGTCGAGGCTTCCATTTGTCTGCTCAAATCTGTTCTATTATCTGGCAATAAACTTCACTTCTCTTAAACCTGGGACAATCCACTTGGCAAGGGATACTAGGTGACCATCCAAGCATGATCCTTTACATAGTGTAGGGCTTCTACTTGTCAACCTGCTCTCCTCGCTGTCCGTAGATCCTCCCGACATTCCTGTTGAAGTAGAGAGAGTAATATTCAATAGCCATCGGAGATATCAAAACTGAAACAATAGTAAAGTTCATCTTCCCTGATTTTGCACAGCTAGAAATAGTAGAACTTCGCCATAACACCATAAGTGAAGCCTAAAACACTTAACCAGGAAAACATAGATATGTGTTATGTCAAGAGTTAATCAAGTGACAGGGAGAAACCTATGCAGCTGACCTTCCTGGGCCTTCCAGGGCTCCAGGTGCCGGATGCAGACCCATCCTGGTCCCCACCATGATTCAGCATCAGCTGCCATCTGCTCTGGCTTAAATCTTGGAGGGGATGTTTCCAGGACTGGTTGGGGCTTCTTTGAGAGCAGCAAGAAGTCCCAGAGTCTCCTACGTGTTTGAGATCCATTTCCTCAGATTGATCCAGCAACTGATCAATTAACTGAATTGAGAGACCCCGCTTCCCAAGATGAGGTTGCCGGTCATTTCCTCACCTGTCCTACCCCTTCCTCCCCATTTGCTCTTCCCCAGCTGGGAAGATAAAACACTTCATCGGCCACCCCTGCCTCAGAATGGGGCTGGATGGGATATGGAAACCAATGCCAATGTATCATGTCCAAATTATGGCGTTTTACCGTACTGGGAGAGCCAGCCACAGAAGTCAGAGCTCCTGGATTTCTAAAGTAAAGTCTTTTCCTACTTTGCCGGCGCAGTTCCGAACTGCCGTCCCCTCCGTTCTGGCTCCAGGCTGCAGAAAGCATCAGACTTGCCTCCCCGTGCCAGCAGGGCTCCTGTCTCACTGCCTAGGAAAGGTGGAGCCAGCTGCCCAGAATGAGAAGCCTAGTTCGCTGCCTGCCGGTTCCCCAAATCTGGGGTGGTCATTATGCAGATGACTGAGAAAAAGGACAGAGAATGGTTGCCAGAGTGTTGTGTCTTCCAGTGTCTTCTACAGGCTGCTAGCTTACTTAGCACAGCACATGAATTCTGTCTTCATCTCACAAGCCACTCGCTTATTCGCTACCTCCTCTTAAAACGTCTGACATGGGGGCGCCTGGGTGGCTCAGAGGGTTAAAGCCTCTGCCTTCGGCTCGGGTCGTGATCCCAGGGTCCTGGGAACGAGCCCCGAGTCGGGCCCTCTGCTCCGCGGGGAGCCTGCTTCCTGCTCTCTCTCTCTCTGCCTGCCTCTCTGCCTACTTGTGATTTCTCTCTGTCAAATAAATAAAATCTTAAAAAAAAAAAAAGTCTGACTTGTTTCATCCATTCTGCTTGTTTTCCTTGTCTTCTCTGGAAGAATTGAATATTCTCAGATCCTACAGCAAACATACTTTGTAAGCAGAAAGACCTAGCGAAAAAATAAGATTAAAAAAAAAGAGAGAAAAAACATATGATTTATGCTGGCAACAGAAAGAAAAACCAAAAGAGAGTATCTGACTCACAATAATGGTGGAGTGTTGAACAGAAAGTGGTGGGTGCCTCCTGCTAAGGAGGGGGAGACGGGTGACAAAGTGCCAATCACTGGTGGTGCTTCAAGACTCATCAGGGGCCTTTCTTTCCATGACCTTGTCTCTACTCCTTTGACGGAGACACATTGTAACTGATACATTAGTATTGTTATATAATTAATACCTAATTATTATAATTATTAATGATAATACACCATTGTTGTTGTGAATTAACATTGTCAGTCCCAAGAAGCCATCCTTCTGAGTCACCTCTCTGCCACTTCCAGCCTCTCCTGTGCTGGAAATCACACTTGGGACAGTTATAAGGATAGGGCCCTCATCCATCTCCCCCACATCCGCTCCCAGCCCCTGGCAACCACCTTTCTGCTTTCTGTTTCTATGAGTTTGACAGCTCTAAACCTTATATACATGCAATCATACAGTATTTATCTTTTTTGTGAAACTGGCTTATTTCACTTAGCATAACGCTCTTAAGTTTCACCCACATTGTAGCCTCGGTCAGAATCTCCTTCTTCTTAAAGGCTGAGTAGTATTCTGTTGTATGTCTACACCACAGTTTGTGTATTGAAACTTAAGTTTCACTGGGCATCCTCTATTTTTACCTGCTAAATTTGGCAACCCTGTTCTAAACACATCAGTCTAGATAAGCTTCTTCTAGAAGTTAGACCAGAATAGAGGTTGATCCCAGAAGGCATTTATAAAAGGAAACATAAGGGGACATAGCTGACATCATTTTTTGGCTGTTGATTTTGCACAAACCATAGAAACATGGTTCAAATGAATCCTGGTTTTGTCAACACTCTGTGTCAGGAATTCTTGAACTGGAGTCTGTGCTAGAGAGGCAGGGGGTCTGTGAACTCCTCGAAATTGTAGACAACGTTGAGTATATGTGCATCTTTGGGAGCAAAGGAGCCAAAATTAGATTCTCCCAGGTGCCTGAGACTCCCAAGGAGGTCAGGAGACCCTATCTTATTGACTGAGGGCATAGCTTTGAACTCAGGGAAGACATTTTTGCTGGAGGCTTGGTTATTATTACTCTTTAGACATTTGATTTCCTGAATATCTCAACTAAAATATGAAGAAAATTCAGCACATTTAAAAGAGTGGAAAGTTTACTTATCTACTGAAGCATCCCTTTCATGAGGGATGAGCCGAAGCTGCCGTGCATTTCACATCTTTCACAGAAGCTGAATGGAAGCCAGTTCATGAGTGATGCTGATCTTTGTGAAGCTTCTCGTGATAGGCATATGCTTCATATATGTCAAAGTCTCTTAAAGAGATTAAGAAAAAGAGAGTAAGAGAGATAGAGGACAATGCCTAGGCAATCAATAATCTTACTATCTATAAAAAACAAATGACCATTTTTATAATCACCACTTTATTTTTTCTTTAGAAATCCTTCATCGATTTACCAGTAGCTCTTACCAATGAGCTCGACTGGCCCCAACTCTCTGGTGTTACTGGGTTTCTGGACTCCATTAGTGGGTATGTATGTTTGACTACCTTTAAGCCTTTCAGTGTATCTATTTAAGGAAAGAACAAGAAATGGGGCTTGTTCCCAAGATGTTGAAATGGGAATCATTAGGAATTTCTTCTAGAACATGAGTAATATACTAGAAACCCACCACTGACATAGAGTGCACTATGCAGTGGGATATAATGCAAATCATATTTTTTTATTGACATATAATGTATTATTTGTTTCAGGGGTACAGGTCTGTGATTCATCAGTCTTACACAATTCACAGCACTCACCATAGCACATACCTCCCCAGTGTCCATCACCCAGCCACCCTATCCCTCCCACCCCCTCCATTCCAGCAAACCTCAGTTTATTTCCTGAGATTAAGAGTCTCTCATGATTTGCCTCCCTCTCTGGTTTCATCTTGTTTCATTTTTCCCTCCCTTCCCCAATGATCCTTTGTTTTGTTTCTCAAATTCCTCATATCATTGAGATCATATGATAATTGTCTTTCTCTCATTGACTTATTTCGCTTAGCATAATAGCCTCTAGTTCCATCCACATCATTGGCAATATTTCATTCTTTGATGGCTGCATTTATATACCACATCATATATATACCACAGTCCATTCATCTGCTGATGGACATCTAGGTTCTTTCCATAGTTTGGCTGTTGTGGACATTGCTGCTATAAACATTTGGGTGCACGTGCCCCTTTGGATCACATTTGTATCTTTGGAGTAAATACCCAGTTGTACAATTGCTGGGTCATAGGGTAGCTCTATTTTCAGCTTTTTGAGGAACCTCCATGCTGATTTCCAGAGTGGCTGCACCAGCTTGCTGCAAATTGTATGTTATCACTGCTGGCAAGGAGGGGGTATTCCTGCTGCAGGGGTACGAGTTGACCTCTAATGGAAAATACATAAATACATCACTGAATTTTTCTCACTCAGGGGACAAGGATGTTTATGATGATTCACTCTCAGAAATTAATATTTATAAAGGTAATGGCTAAAATTAACAGGCAAGTCACAAGGTCCTGGAATCATCCTGGCTTTAATGCTTTGGGTTTGAAGGTGGAGACAATGTATGGCAAATCTGAGTGACACACAATCCCAATTTGCTGTGTGCGATTGGGTGCTGACTCAGAACGTGGGAACGGCCATTCATAGGTTAGCGCCCTATTTTTTAATTTAATAGAGGACATTGTGTATCATGAATAATTTAGTTGATTATTATCTTATTATCTTCTCTCATTCATCTACGTACTCATTAAATACCACCTCATCAGGCAGAAGCTACAGATATTTCAAAGGTAAATAGGGCTTGACCGATCTCTACAGCCAATTACAACCGAGTAGGGCAGATAAGGCAATGTACAAATGATGATAGTAGAAGAGAGATGTGCCAAAAGACAACTCTCAACACAGAGCTACAGATTCATTGAAAAAATAATGCATAGCATTTATCAACGGCCACTTCTTTGGGGGATGTTAGGCAAGGGGGCCCAAACCGTGAAGGATTTCCGAGATTGGGGTAATGAAAAAGGTAGAGAAGAAACTAGGAAAGGTAACCATAATTACTCATAATTATGTAGGA
The DNA here is from genome assembly GCF_010015895.1 of Lontra canadensis. Lineage (NCBI taxonomy): Eukaryota > Metazoa > Chordata > Mammalia > Carnivora > Mustelidae > Lontra > Lontra canadensis. The sequence goes on from NW_022630996.1 coordinate 33,802,270, forward strand.
ATCATCTGTGAATGTAGGGAAAGCAGAGGAGAGGCATTTTCAAGTTTAAGTGTAGTTTTTCAAGTTTAATCATGTGAAAAATTAAGTTAGTGTAATAATAGTAAGAGTGATAGGGAGAGTAAGAAGTAACCTTTGTGAGGCATTCACTATATACCAATCACTGTCCTGTGTGTTACACAGAGGTTTTTCTCATTTCATCTCTTGCAAGGGAGATGGCATTAATTTCTTTCACAGCTGAGGAATCTAAGGGTTAAGTAGACAGGTTAAGAAACTTGACCAGGGTCCCATGTTAATAAGAAGTGTTACAATCTCTCGTCGTGGAACCTGACGTCATGTTGTCTCAGAGAATGATTTGGTGTGGGTCTTCCTAGCCCCCAGCTCCCAATCTTTGTGTGCTCTTTCATTTCAGCCATGGGAATGTGGCTATCTGGAGTCACTTTGTCACTTTGTCTGAGGGCATGGCTACGGGCTGGAGAAATGACTAAAAGCTAAAGGAGCCCTTCCCCAGGGAGATGTGGCATGCATTGCCTCAGAGGTCGTTCAGGGAGTACCTTGCTAGGGCACCCATGCTGGCAGCGGTCTGGGGCCCCCTATTCCCTAGCCTTGGTCCTTCTCTCCTTAGCTGCACCTTCTATTGTCTTTGTCACCTGGACTACATCTAGAGATGGAAAGACTCTTACTGATCTCCCACTGCCAACATTAGAACTGAGAAAATATTTAAGTGGGCCTCCACCATTCAGCCGTGTATAATACTACCTAGAAGTTTCTCTGTATTAAGGCTTTTATGACAATAACAGAAGGAATTCATTATGAGAGAGAAGTGGACATCATTTATTATAATTTTAATGGAAGCTTAACTTTAAGTTGAACCCTGTAAAATTCAGCCACTTTTTGGCCTAAAGCCTCACAGAGTTGCCATTGAAGAAATACCAGTCTGATGTTTAAAATTAATTGCCAAGTACCTTAAATCTTCCCTGGACTCATGCAAAGAATGAAAGACTTCACTCAGCAGGCCCAGCCGAAGTGAAAACTCGTTTGCTCATTTCTTTCCACTTAAAACGCACATTCGCAAACAGGTGCCCCACATCTCCTGCATTGAATTTTCCCGCAAACTCTACCCCAAAATAGCTCCTGCTCCCAAGCACACTGTTCAGTTGTTTTAGGGTCTTTCTCTTGGGGGTGGGGATTTTGAGGGGGGAGTCCCCTGTCATCCCATCAGAGCCCAGCGGGCAGCCAGATCTTCCTTAGGAGAAAGGCAGTGGGGAGAAAGGGAGAGGAAAGTTGCCAGTCTTCAGACAAGCATAGGTTTTAATCCTTCTAAGGGCTGTGCAGAGACATTCTGACTTCATCTCACAAAGGAAGCGACTGTCTAGGTGCGTGTTATGTGAACACGGGGGCATCCTGAGCTAGTCCGTGCTGACTTTGCACAGTGTGAGACTCTGTGTTGCCATTTACAAAAACTCAGTCTGCCTGTACAGATCCCTCAGTGTGACTCTGAGTGCTGTCCTTATCTGTTGTTTCTAAGGAGGTGCGCACCCCCACTGGTGGGCTGTCAGGTCCCCTACCCTGCCGGAGCTTTCCTCTCTCTGTGTTTCTGGGGCCCCAGGCTATCTAGTTGTTTCTTTTTGCTACCTGTTTCTGTGTGCTTTGCCTGTGTCCTCTGCCACAAGCTGGAATGGGAAAAAATATATTCAGTTCCTTTAGATAGAAAAGGAACTTCTCTAGAATATGAGTTGCCGTGGATTCCCCCATTAGGCAGACACAGAGCATGACACCCGCTGTGTGTCACCATTCCGGATGTGTCCCCCCACCCCAGCAGTAGGTCCTGTTAAACGAGCTCTGTAATCTCATGCAGATTATACCTGCAGATAATCTATGCTGAGCCAGTCTCCTTCTTAAAAGAATGGAGATTTGTAAAGTGTGTAAAAAATATTAAAGATTAGAGTATGATAAAGATCCTCTTCCAGTGGAATCGAGAGAATGAAAAGAATGTTGACCCAGAGGCAGCATTTGTGAGCCATGTAGACAGCTTCCACAGGCATTTTGAGCAAATGTCCTTTTGAGTCCAAATGCTTATCAACACAGGATAGAATGTATTGATTTCTCTGTTCAACTGGATCTCTAGAAAGTGCTTCCTGTTATCTGGGATCAGCCTCATGCTTTGTGTATTAACAATGTTCTTTGTAATTGTACCTTTGAAAGCAAAAGAATGCAGTTTGGGAGAGAAAATGGTTGCTTTCCTTTTTCCAATATACCCTTCAACCGTCAAAATTTAATATCTTTTTTATAGATAAATGTAACTAATTGAAATTACACGCATGCATTAAAAGACAAACACAAGCCCTTACTTTTACAAATCTTTACATTCTGGGGTACCTGGGTGGCTCAGTTGGTTAAGCATCTGACTCTTGGTTTTTGGCTTGGGTCACGATCTCAAAGTCATGAGAGGAAGCCCTGCTCGGGCTCTGCATTGAGGGAGCGTGGAACCTGCTTAAGGTTCTCTCTCTCTCTCTCCTTCCCTGCCACCACAGCTAGCGCATGTTCTCTCTCTCTCTCTCTCTCTCTCTCAAAAACAAAAACAAAAAACAAAAAAAACCTTACATCTTTCAGTTGAGTCAACATTAACAAAAATCTGTTCTCTTAACTCTCAGGCTCCAGAAAATTCAAAAAGCAATTACCTGTAAAACCATGTTTTTATTTTGTCTTCCCAATGTGATTCAGAAAGCAGTTGAGTGATTCAAAGGCAAAAACATAAAACAAAAACCCACCTTGTGAGGTTGGTAGCGTGGAAGCTGGGAGCCCAATGGTAACTAACACTGGGAAGGAGAACTATAACTGTGAGTGAGAAGAAAAAGGTATTTTTTTCTAAAGATTAAAAATAGTACTTCATGCTCAGATCACCTTCAAAAGCAATTAGTGGAAGAGAAAAATCCTATTTAAGGGAGAGAATCCAAGGCCCAGTAACAAATATGGAAATATGGGGAATAATACCAAAGTTCATGAAGGAAGGACTTCTAGTTTAAAAGCAATATCTGAAATTCCAGAGCCCTGTGAGTCATGTGAAGGAGTAGGAGGAAGATCATGTTTACACATACAAGGGTTCTGGTTCTGTACGGCCCTCAGTTGAATAGATAGCATCCCTGGACCTCATTTATATGTTCGAGTTGAGTTGTACCTAGCCATCTCTGAAGTTCTCCCCAGTGTTCAAGTTTAGTGGCTATAGGGCAATGTGTTATTAAAGTCCACAACCGACCTCATGATGCTGCTTGGTTTAGAAGCACTGGAGGAAGCTGGTGGGGAATGATGCTCTTGCTTTGCCCCACCAAATATGTTTTCTCCATCCCTTAACTAGCTGTGCCTTCAGACAAGACCTGGCTAATTTAATGGGTCAGAGCCTGAAACATTCTAGGAACCATGTTTCTCTAGGGCCAGCATTGCTTTGCCATAAAGTCTGAAACCCTGCATAGTAAGCCCTGCGCTGCGTGATACTGGGTGCTGGACCAGCTATTAATTAAAGTGGCACTCCATAATTGTCCTTTATGGGTACTTTTTCCTCCAGACAAACCTCGGCAAGGGAAACAGATAACACCAACCCTTAACAAAATAACCACTTGAACCCAACTGAATATAACCTGAGCATTTATGGTTGTCCAAATCCCCTTCTGAACGTGGAGCCAGGGATGGTCCAGTCAGTAGAGTTCTGCAGGCCAGGGCTAAATGGTAGAGAAGTCCTTCAAAGCTGGAGGGCAGAGGAGACTGGGAGGAAAAGCAGGGTACCAATCAGAGATTTAAAAAAGAAGGTGAAGCTAGCCATAGAAAACCGAGAAAGCTGAAAAACCAAGAGCAATTACCGAAGTTATCATATCAAGCAGGAGGAATACGAATGAGAGCAGTGGGTCAACATAAGTGAATGCAAACTACTTGGAATTTTCTAGAGTAAATGTTGCTCCCTCTGCCTCTGGCTTAGACTTGCTATTTGGGGCCAGAAACATAGCACATGCTTAGAAAGAAATAGACAAAGCTATTGTGAAAAGTGGCACAGTAATGCTATTCAAGGACATTTAAACACACGTCTTTGATGAGAGGTGTCCTAGAATCTGAGTGTTAAAGGTTATCTGTTCTCTCCAACGCAGCGGACATTATATGAGAGAACAATTTTGAAAAGCAGTGTATAATTCCAAACCAAGTCACTTGGGGTGTTAAAAACAGAAAATTGGAGAGAAGGGATTTGCAGCTAAGATTTGCTAACCTAATTTCATGTTTTAAAAAAAGACATGTAAGTACTAAACACTAATGGGTTTAATAACCTTATTAAATCCATTATTCAAAAATTACATGTGATGTAAGTGCCAATGATTAGCCATCTTATAATTATACTTTGCAAAACAAATAACTAGCCAGAGAGTTGGTCATTTGAAGTTAGCTGGGGCTGATTGGAGTGGAGTATATAGTCTACATCAGTGATTTTTTTTTTGGTGTGGTCCATGGACTGCCTGGAGGTAGGTCTCTCGGACATTTTCAGAGGATCCACTAGATAAAAGCCATTTTCACAACAGAATTAAGACAGCATTTGTCTCTCGCACCCTGCAGCCCTTTGTACTGACATGCAAGAGCAGCAGGGGGTGAAGGTGCTGACATCCAAGCATAAATCAAAGTGGTGGCACTGAACTATATTAGTAGTCACTGTGGTCTTCACCTCTACGTGGTCCTGATTTTGAAAAAGAGGGGGACATCTTCCCCTGAAAAGTTCACTTAAAAGCAGAAAAATCATTAACTTTATTAATGTATACACATGATTTTTTAACATTTTCATCTGACGAAATGGGAGATACACATAAAGCACTTTTGCTGTGTAACAAAATACAATTGTCTTAAGGAAAAACACTAGTGTAAGGGAGTTGAGAGCTATGTTCCACTCCAGTCGGTTTTTCATGGAACACCAGCTTTATTGAAAAGAGCCAGAAAGTAAGTTATAGTTATTCAGATTGGATATGTGGCATCTGAAATGAGGGAGCTTCAAGGAAAACAACTGACAGTATTGATTGTTAATCATTAAAATTTGAGCTTTCGGAGAAAATTTTGAATTTTTGAAAACTTGGATTTTCTGTTAACAACTTGACAGGTTCCTAATACTCAAAACCTTTCTACTAGATATGTAGTGGTACCGACAAGTATGATTTTTCAATATTGTATCATAAAATGTATCAGCATTTAGAATATCCACGTAACTCAGTGAGCCAAAATTTTCTAAATGGCCAGTATATGATGTATAAAACCATGCATGGGTAGGGCCCCTGGGTGGCTCATCTGTTAGGCCATTGCCTTTGGTTCAGGTCATGATCCCAGGGTCCTGGGATCAAATTCTACCTGAGGCTCCCCCTGCTCTGTGGGGAGCCTGCTTCTCCCTCTCCCTCTACCTGCCACTCCCCCTGCTTGTGCTTGCTCTCCCTCTCTCTCTCTCTCTCTCTCTGTCAAATAAATAAATAAAATCTTTTTTTAAAAAAATGCATGGGTAAAAGTTCCATTCAAAATACAAGACAGACAAATGCATTTTAATGTAATGTGGTACAAAAAAGTTCATTGATGTAATTTCAGATTCTACATTGCAACTAATCAATCTTTATAAGAAAATACCACATCTCAAGTTTTGGTATAGAATCAAAGAAGGCTATCCATACTTATGTAAAAAAAGATATGAAAATGTTACTCCCTTTTCCAACCACATGTATGTTTAAGATGAGATTTTCTCCATATAATTCCATCAAAACAACATATCACAACAGATTTAATGCAGAACCAGAGATGAGAACTGAGCTGTCTTCTATTAGAGTCAGACACTAAAGAGATTCACAGAATTGTAAAATGATGCTATTTTTCTCACTAATTGGAGGAGGGGTTGGAAAATATATATTTTTCAGAACAAAATTCAAGTTAACATGTAATGGGTTTATTACTATTTTAAATGAAGCAATAATTAAATATTCTTTCAAATTTCTGAGCTTTAATTTCTAAAATATGAATACTGACAGCTGTAACTTACATAAAAGCTCTCTAGGTTCCTCAGTAATTTCAAGAGTATAAAATGGTTCTGAAAGCAACAAAGTGAGTACTTCTGTGCCAGGGAGTGAGTGTGAAAGAGAGATGTGGCTGTGGACAGAGGCTGGGGAATGCCAATATGCAGAAGTTTGAGAAGAGAGGATAAAGGAATAGTTCTCGAAGCAGAGAGAGAACTAGAAGGGTTCAGCATCCTACAGACCAAGGAAGTGTTTACAAAGGACAGGTGCCCTCCAGCCACATACTGCCAGAGGCAGAGGAAGACAGGAATGAAGAAAGAGCCCTGGGTATGCAGGGTGGTGATCAGGAGAGACTGGCCAGAAACGTCTCCGTGGACAGAGATGGGAGCCTGACTGCTGAGAGTAGTCATCTAGGAGGTGATGAAGGAAGTAAACATCAACAACTCATTTAACAGGTTTCACTATTAAAGGGAACAGAGAAAGGGGGTGATAGCTCGTGGGGAATAAAAGGTCAAGGAGACATTTTTAGATGAGAAATCCTATAGCATGCTTTTAGTGAGAGGACGATCCAACAAGGAGAGAAAGGTGGATGAGGGAAGGAACCAGGTCGTGGAGAAGGCAAGAAGGGGTGCAGTGCACGGGAGAGAGGCACTATCCCTTGATTAGGAAGGACCATCTATGGACACTATGGCTCCTAGCCAAGGACTCTTCCTGCCACACCCTGGCAAGTCTCTCCACTTGCAACAATTTCTCCCTTGACTCTATTCATTTCTAAATTTTCACTTTTTAATTTAACTACTCAAATCATGAATACGTTTTCATCTTAAAAAAAAAATACCGAGGTATGTAAAGTAAAAAGCCAAAACTTTCCCCCAATTTCATCCCCTTTCCCAAGAGAAAACCCTGTTATCAATTTAGTGTGATTTTGTTCAGATCCCTTCTGGGTGATCACATGTGCATATCCGTATATAAAAAAATATTTCATTGGGATTTTCCCATAAATAACATTATACTGTGCATAACATATTGTAAATTAATGCTTTGCTTTAACAATACTTTTTGAAGCGCTTTCTATTCTTGTGTAATTCTACACAGTATTTCATAGCAAGGTTGTTTTGTTCTACCGACAGACAGTCGATTCCAAATACTCATTACGCCCAGTAATGCCATAATGAACATTCAGCAGTTCTCTTTATGAACACATGTGAAGATTTCTTTAGGGAAAAGTGGCTAAATCTGAATGAATACATTCTTAACTTTTCATCCCTCCAAAAAGGCTATCCCGTTTTACATTCCCACAAGCAGTAGATGAGAATACTTGTTTCCCCACATCCTGGCCAATACTGAGTATCGCCTAGTTTCTTAATGTTTTCCAGTCTAATAATATTTTATTGTTGTCCTCATATGTAGCCTCCTGGTCACTCGTGAGTTTGAGCATCTTTTCAGAAGCATTTACATTCACCTTTGTCTTATCTACTTAGCCCTTGCTCACGCTCTGACACTCACCGCTCAGGAGTTGGTTCCTTTAGACAGCCTCCTCATGCCAACTCCCATCTAACTGGATGATTCTCTCCCGTACTCCCCATTGTGCTTCTTCAATACCAATGTCATCTCACTGGTCATAACTGTTTCTTTATTGTTTTTCCCCTCCACCTACCCGACACCAGACCCTGAGCTTCTTGAGTACAAGAATCAGGCTTGACTTTGTTCTGTAGCCCCAGCACACTGCCCCCCCCCCACATTACAGGACATCATAGGAGGTGCTCAATAAAAGAATTACTGAATACACTCATAACGATATCACTTTACATTTGTAGATTGCTTTCCAATCTACGAGGCTCCTTCCCTTGCATTTTCTCAGATTGCCTAAATCAAATCAGATTTGCAGGAATTAACATTTCTGAAAAAAACACTAGGGATGAGGGAGGAGGAATAGAAACAGCATGAATCGAATCTCCAGCTGCATGATGTGATCACGTAAAAATAAATCAGCATACTGTAAGCCCTCGGACTTCTGAGTGTGTTCCAGAATAAATATTCTGCAAGAGATTAGTGCAGTCCATTAAAATATTAAGATAACCACGCAGTCAACAAGTTGGAAATAGTGAACTTCAAGTAAAATACCGATTCAGTTGCCAGATAGAGGGAATAGAACAAATGAGAGAGAGATCTGCTACAAGTGAATTTGGCCAATTATAGATGAGTCAAGCCTCATTGTAAGGTTTTGTCCAGAACGATAAATTGTGCAGTCTAAATTGATCAAAGGAAAAACCTCCAAATTTCTCTAACAGGATTCCTATAACCAACTGAGCCTGAGATTTTAGGCCATCTCCATGCTCACATATAGATAGAAATAATTCATCAGTATTCTCCAAACACTGTTCTAGGAAGGCCTAGTTCCACAAGCTGTCACATACATTTTTCACAAGATTCCTGGGTCAACTAAGTTTTGGAGATGCTGGTTTGAATAAGGAGAAATACATTTATCCAGTATAAGACTAATAAGAGCCTTTGATAAGGCAAAAACACTTTGCATATCTCCAAGGTTTAATATGGAACAGTTCCTAAATTCATTTACATACTTGACCACAGAACTATGTAGAATCTCTCTTTCTCTCTTCCTCCCTCTCTCTCTCCTTCCCTGTGTGTATGTATGTATATTTTATGAGAAAGATACATCTCAAGAAAGTAGTGTTTCCACAGCATCTTTTGAGAAAGGCTGTTCAGATTATTAAAACAATCTTTTGTGCATCACAAGTGATCTTTTTACCTTTATAAGCGCCCACACCTTCTATCTCTCAGTTTTATCATAGTTTAATGTTTATGCTGATGCAGTGGCCTAGAATCAAATCTGAGACCAAACATGCCAGGAGGGTAACAGTTATCACTGCTCCAAGCTCTGAAAAGGACAGAGGGAAGAATCTTAGTGGGAGGTTAACTTAACAGGTAAGAAGCCTTGTCTGAGTACAGCGGCTCATGAATTATTGAACACAAGGCCCATGAAGTCTATTTCCCTGTATTATTTGCTGCTCCAAATTCAAAATCTATCATGCTGTCTGACTTATCTTTTCATGTCTGAACTCTTAGGACCTCCTCTCTAGCCATTCTCACCCCTGCACACACCCCTGCATAATTAGCCCATTGCTGGTCTCTCTGAATACACAACGAGTCGAATTCTGCACATTTAGTTCTCTCTGAGACTGAAATCTTGGTTGTTCCATGATGTGGTGAATTAGATGTTACACAGGGATCTAGTATCAAAGAACTAAAAGGAATTCTGAAAGTTCTTTAATCTGTCTCGCTGGTCCCATGCTGGTCTGACTTCCACCCACATCAGAAAGGAAACTATCCACCCTTTTCTTAAAATTCCTAGCAATAACAGTCCTTGCATAAAGCTGTTCCAGTCTCTAAATTATTCAGTTTTATCCTACTTCACTCCCCTGCCTTAACCGTTCACATCAGATGTTACCACTTTTCTCTCACAGACCCTGCTGCTAGTCTACCACGCCCTGGGTTTTTTTGTGTGTCTTATTCTTTATGATGCAACTTAATTAGGGTGTCAGAATTTATATCCAAACTAGCAGTGCTCTGCAGAGAGTCAGAAATTGCCCGCAGAAACTTCACTGGCACCTGATACACTATTGTTGCTTGCATAATATCACACTTGGTCTATCCCTAAACCCTCTGACATGCTAAGCCTATTGGGAAGGCATTCTGATGCCTCTCTCCAAGAAGGTTCCACTTTGAATCAATATAGGAGGTGATGATTTTGTTTAGTTTTAAAATCAACCCCTTTCATTTGTCTGTATCATGCTTGAGGTTCATTTTTGGTTTTATTCTTTTTTTTTGTTGTTCTCCATTTCTTGATAGTGAAATGGTATGGGGGTGGTAGGTTACTTGAGAAAGTGTTTTTTGTCTGCTCCCTGAACCTACGTTGGGGAGAGCAGCCAATAGACATTCTGTGTGAGATTTACCTATTTTGAATTTTGGTGTTAGAAATCGAAAGCTGGGGGCACCTGGGTGGCTCAGCAGGTTAAAGCCTCTGCCTTCGGCTCAGGTCATGATCCCAGGGTACTGGGATCGAGCCCCACATCGGGCTCTCTGCTCAGAGATGAGCCTGCTTCCCTTCCTCTCTCTGCCTGCCTCTCTGCCTACTTATGACCTCTGCCTGTCAAATAAATAAATAAAATCTTTAAAATCAATCAATCAATAAATAAAAGAAATCGAAAGCTGACAGTGTGTCCTCACATGAAATGCCTGCAGTAGCAGATCTGGTCAAAGTGGGACTTCAACATGGCCTGCTTCCAGGCCAGCCCTGGAGGTTGAGGACACCAGCATCTCAGGCACTGGAGAAAGTGGAAGGTAGAGAACCTTCAAGTACTTCAAGTACTTCTCCTTTGCATCCCTCAAACTACACTGTTACCTCTTCTACCAGCCCACTGGACTTGGTTTTAATATACAACAGAGGGAAAAGGGAGAAATGAAAGGTCACACTGAGAAACCTGAGTCCAAGTAGGGTTGGGGAGCCCGAGAAGTGGGGATTTGAAACCAGAGACGTCATCACGGTTAACCTTACTATCCACAGTATCCTTGGTTTCTCCTATGAATTCAAATCCAACTGACCTTGTATACAGATGACTTTCCATCAAGCATTCTTCTCAGTTTGTTAGCATCTCAAAAATACTGTGCTATAGGCTTCACAAAAGATTGTGCTGATTTTTCTGTCTTCTCTGGATTCTTGAGCACTCCATGAGAAATTCAACCCTAGAATTTACAAGACAGATTATGTATTCGAGGTGGGATGAAAGAAAACATTATCTTTGATTATGTGAAATGTTTTCTAGTGCCTATCCAAATCCTTGATCTCAAAATTCTATGTACTATTTCTGGTCAGAAATGTTAATCAAACTATTCATCGGTTGGCAAAGATTTTGTATTCTTATAAAGAAAGATGCAACTAACTGTATCTATAATATTAATATCCATGCTATTTACTCTCCATGAGCAGGCCATGAGCCAAACAGTATTTTGGTACATAAATTCCATTTTTAGAATTATCAAAAATACGTTTATGGCTAAATATTTTTTTTAGTTATGGCTAAAAAAAACCAATTTCTTTCCCAAAGGAAAGTAACCCCTCTTTATTGACCATGAAATTATTTTAGCGTTGAACTCAGATCTAATGTCCATTTCCCATCTGCTTTTTCAAAATATAATAAAATAGTCAAGGCAGACGGCGTAAATGATGCAGAGTATAAAGTATTCATTTCAGGCTTCTGGGTAAGATAGCAGACTGAACAAAGCATTTACTTCTCTCCCTTGAGAAACCCCACTAAAATGACAGTAAATGATTTGGTCTACAAGGACAAAGAGAACAGGAGGAGTCATCGCTACAAAACGTTGGAAGCCAGAAAGCAGGCCAGAAGGTAAATGACCTAGTTGACTCAGAAAGCTGCATCCCAAGCCAGTAGGAAGGAAAGTCAAGAAGCAAACCAGTTTACACTGCAGCCCCCCCAAAACTTGGCGATCAACCACGTATGGCAGCTCTAGAAATGTAGGTGAGGTTAAAAACAAGTGTCAGTTGAAAGACTGCTGAAAAAGCAGTTAGATACTTCGACTCTTGCCCAACTTTACACAGGTGGGCAGCTGCTTCCCCTTACTCTGGTATAAGACTAGAGGTTTATTGTTCTCTGGAGATGCTAAAATCAAAGGCTTCTGGGCTGAGGGAACACTAGATATAAGTGAGGAGAGGAGCCCACTAAAGTACGTGCATGCTGAATGCAGAGAACCAGCCCCAGAGTGCTGGCAAGCCAGCTGAAGACCAGAAGATACTTCTCAGGGGAATCTGCACATCCCAGGGAGGAAGGCTCCAGACATGGGCAACAGGGGTTCCCTGAGAAAGCCCATGCTACGGTGAGGACCATAGTCAACAAGCCACACCCAGGGATCCATTTTCCATTCAGCTTTTATATTTTCAACCAGTTTCCACTTTTAAATACAAGCCAACAAACATTCCAGGATCATCAGACATCTGAGGGAAACCTTGAATGTGAATGACAACACAAAAAGAGAAAAGGCAACTTCAAGAAAACAAACTATTGCTCTATTTTCTAAGAAAATGTTTTTCTTAAATTCTAATTGATATCCTATTTACAAAAAGTAACTGGAATTAATATCTTCAAAAATGTAGAGGTTTCATTCATGTAATAAGGTTATGCTAAAACTAAAATAGTCAAAGAACAAAAAAAGGTCACTTGGAAGTTATGCTAGTGACATCAGTTAACTTCCATAAAGGGATTGAAAGATAAATTTAAGGATGTCCTTCAGAAAATAGAGCAAAAGACAAAGATATGGAAAATGGGGCTGAAAAACTAGGAAGATCAGAAGACCAGAACCCAACTGACCCAATATACAAATAATAGGGTTCTAAGCAAAAGAAGCAAGGAAGAAATCATCAATGAAATAATTCAAGAACATCTCTGAGAACTGACAGACATGAGTCCGGGTTGAAAAGGTCCATTAGTGACTACACTGTGAATGGAAATAGAGCCATGCCAAGCCTGTCATCACAACATTTTAGAACTCTTGGAACAGAGGAGGCTGAAAGTTACCATAGGCTTTCAAAGGATCAAGGCACATAAAAGCTTCAGACAACAACACTAGGAGGCTAGAAGCTAATGCACTGATTCCTTCAAACTTCTAAGGGAAAATGATTTTAACCTAGAATTCTATAACCATCTGTTCTGGTTATCTATTGCTGTGTAACAAAGTACTCCAGACTTTAGTGGCTTAAACAATAACCATTTTAATTATATCTCTCAGTTTAGGGTATCAGGAATTCAGGAAAATTTTGGCTGCCCAATTCTAATTCTCCATGTGACATTGACCATAGTTACTCAATGGTATTCACCTAGTGGCTGGATTAGAGGGTCCAAGATGGCTTCACTCACATAACTGGTGCCTGGGAAAAGGCAGTTAGAAGACTTGGTTTAGCTGGATCCCTCTTTCTTTCCAGATAGGGCCTTTTTTTTTTTTAATAGACTTTAACTTTTGAACAATTTTAAGTTTACAGAAAAACTGAGCAGAAAATACAGCATTCCTATACACTCTCTCATCTCTTCAATTTCCCTTATTATTGATATCTTGCATTGTGTGGTATATTTATTTTAAATGAAGAGCCAATATTCACATATTATTCTTAACTAAAGCCCATTAGTTTACCTAAGGGTTTCTACTTTATGTAGAACCTTCCATGGATTTTGAGAAATGGATAATGGCATGTGTCCACCATTATACTTCCATATAGATGAGTTTCATTGACTCCCTTCCCCCAAAAAAACCCTGCGCTCCACTTGTTAATCCCTCCTCTCTCCCCGCAAATCCTTGGAAACCACTAATCTTTTATAGTTTCCATGGTTTTTCCTTTTCGAGAGTGTCATGTGGCTGGAATCATACAAAATATAGCCTTTTCATATTGGCTTCTTTCACTCGGCAATATGTATTTAAGGTTCTACCATGTCTTTTCATGATTTGATAGCTCTTTTCTTTTTACTGCTGAATAATAGTCCACTGTATGGACATACCACAGTTTGTTTACCCATTCACCCTTTGAAGGATTTTTTGGCTACTTCCATTGTAGGGTTTTTTACATGGTATCTCCAGCAGGATAGTCAGGCTTCTTACATGGTGGATCAGAGCTTCAGTAGACCATAGTTGCCAGCTATCTTAAAAACCAGGCCATAACTGACATAGAATCACTTCTACTATACCCTGTTTGTCAAAAAGTCACATAACAGCCAAGATTTAAAGGTAAGGGTGTCAAAGATAATGAGGCCATCTCTAATCTACCACACCAGCCAAGGAGAGACAAAGTCTGATGGTCCAGGAGGCTTATTTCCCTCTTCCCATTGATGGCTTAGCCAGAAGCTGATTCATCATGTTTGGGACTCCTCCTATTTAACAAAACAATCGCCTATACCATAAATCTGTTATTGTTACATAGCGGCTTATAAACACCAAAACCTTCTTTCCCTAAAAATATGTAGGGTGTCCTAGATGTGTCTAGTCTAGCTATGCCCTATCTGAAACACCTTTCCTAATGAAAGGTAATGAAAGTTCAGGGACCAAGTAAGCACTGTTTCTTCTCTACTTGAAGTTTTTCCCCAACAAGCCTTATTAACCATATTTATGTTTATATTAATGATGTAAGCTGTATTTCTGGGCCTACCTTATACCTCAGCAAATGAAAAAATAGAAACTTTTTAGATATACAAATGATAAAAAAAAAAAAGTTACTTCTCCTTCAAAAGTTACTTAAAAACATTCTCCATCAAAAAAATAAAAGAGGCGCCTGGGTGGCTCAGTGGGTTAAAGCCTCTGCCTTCGGCTCAGGTCATGATCCCAGGGTCCTGGGATCGAGCCCCACATTGGGCTCTCTGCTCAGCAGGGAGCCTGCTTCCTCCTCTCTCTCTCTCTCTCTCTCTCTCTCTCTGCCTGCCTCTCTGCCTACTTGTGATCTCTGTCAAATAAATTTTTTATAAAAAATTTTTTAATAAAATAAATAAATAAATAAAAATTGGGGCACCTGGGTGGCTCAGCGGGTTAAGCCTCTGCCTTTGGCTCAGGTCATGATCTCAGGGTCCTGGGATTGAGCCCTGCATCGGGCTCTCTGCACAGCAAAGCTCTCTCTGCCTGCTGCTCTGCCTACTTGTGATCTCTCTCTGTCAAATAAATAAAAATCTTTCAAAATAAATAAATAAGTCTTCTAGAAAATAGATCTGCTAAGTCGGGAAGAGGTAAAGAGAATCCCCAGGGTGATGAAGATGGAGGCTCCCAGCATATCCACTGAGCACAAGGGTAGCAAGTCCAGAGCAATCAGGTCAAGAGATTTCCACAAGACAAAAATAAATAAGCTCTCTGATAGAGCATATTTAAAGGGTATCAAACAACTGTAAAAGATTTGAGAATAAATTGAGGACAAATACTTGGAAAATTAAGCAAAGAAACAGAAGGCTGCTGTTAACTCCAGGGAAATAAAAGAATTTGGAATGGAAGAGAAAGCGTTCATAGATCAATTGTGAATAGCTAAATCCTCCTCTTGATGGTGGGAAGTAAATAATGCCAAAGACCACAAAGTGGACTTGAAGGTATGTTATTTAGAGATAAGAAAGGAAATGCTCAGTGACTTAGTCAGTTAAGGCTGAAATTAGTTCCCTCTGGGAATGGAGAAATGGGGAAGGGAGGCTAGTATGGGATTGCTCTTTATCTCTACAAGCCTTATAGACATAAAGAGTTCAACTGTCTTGGTTCACATTCACCTTTCCAGTGAAACTTGTTCCAGCCACTCTAACCCTATTTCTGCTGCCTCCCCCCCCTTTTTTTTTTCATAGCACTTACCACCTTCTAGCATCCTCTCTTCTTTTTCATTGAGGATGCTTAGTGATTTTTCTTTTCCTGATAGAATGTCAACAATATAGGGGCAGGGGTCTTTGTCTTCCTCACTTACCAATACGACCCAGGTGCCTACAGGAGTGGCTGGAACATAGTAGGGCTCATTAAAAATCACTCAAGTAATACTAATTTGACTTTTTAAAACTATGTGCATAGGTAGGTTTGATTTTTAAAAATAAAATAAATCATTCACCTCAAAACTCCACCACAAAGCAAAAATCCCATACTTAAAATATTGCTCAGACATCATGCTCTTCTATCAAAAAATATTATCATTAGTTTTCTCAGACTTCAAAAAGACTACTTTCAGTGCATGCCAAGTGCCCAAACCTCATACATGCTTGCCTTTCTGAAGCACTAAGACAGCTGGCAGGCACTCTAATACAGTAAGTGAGACTCATATAACACAAGTAAATGGTGATTTATGTAAGGTCATAAGATATGAAGTTATTGTAATGAAGAGAAGATACAATACATTTGCAGAGTAATCAAATACTTCTGAGTTTAATTATTATTCATTAGTCTATACCTGGTCTTGTTTCAAAAAGGATTTTACAGACGCCTATAAAAGCATAAAGAACATAACATTAAATTACATTTAAATTAAATTTAAGGCTTGGCAAAAGAAGATAGAAAATCAAAGATGGGACCAAGAGAAGCCAAGAAAATGACTTAAAGTATGTGTGCAGTTATAACCTGATACTGGTCACAAATTTGTCTCTAAACTCTGTGTCCATTAATATTAGATTCAGCTACAAGTAGCAAAGAGACTCCACATATGGGTGGTTAAAATAAGATCATACTTGAGTTTATTTCTTTCACACGTAAAATTTCAGAGATGTGTAGTCCAGTTCTGGTATGGGATGTCAACTCCCCTGGTCCTCAAGAATCCAGGATCCTTCCAGCTCACCCCTCTGCCTTCCCAATGTAGAAGTCACCCTCGCTGTCCAAGATGACAGCTTTTTACCTATTCTGGGCAGCAAAATGGAGAAAGAGGACAAAGAAGGAGCAAAGGTCACTTGCCAATTGTTTCCTCAAAAATATTCCCAGAAATTGGATACTTTTACCTCATTGTCCAGAAATGAGTGAAGTGGCCACTTGTGGCTGCAAGAGAAGCTGCGTAAAGCAGTTGTCATGTGGCATCATCATTCCCTACTAAAACTTCTCTTAAAATGGATGAAGGGGAGAGACGGATCTGAAGATCAGCAAGAGTGTCTGCCACAGCTTCACAGCAATCAAAAGAAGAAAGGGTATAAAGTCAGGTTCAAAATCACTGAACAATGTGTAGAATTGTTGAATCACTGTATTACACACCTGAAACTAATAAACACTGTCTATTAACTCTACTGGAATTAAAATTTTAAACTTAATAAAATTATTTAAAAAACACATTTTATAAAGATGACCAATTGCTCAAGAAATTTATAGCGGCTCCTGGTAAAAAGTTTAGAAAGGGATGACTCTGCATATGAGGTTGTTTAAACAAATCACATTTTTAGCCACCCACTAACTGAACTCTATGATGATCTAGAAACTCAACTTTGAAAAGTTCATTCTGCATATTTGGGTTTGTTTGGTTTCTTTTATTAGTTAAATAATTATTGAGGTTTGTGGACATGACAAAAGCCTGAAATTAAAAAAAAAAAAAAAGGGATGATTCTGGAGGTCTTCACAAAAAGAAGAATTTAATCTTACTCCATTGATGCAACCCATTTTATAGGATTGCTTCTTGTAACAGCTCAGTAATGTGTTGACAGTTTAGAGAAAAACATGTCTGCAGAAATTTGTTTTTTCTGAGTTCATTTGAACCACCCATTTTGAAAAATCATAACAAAATCCTGTTGTATTTTTTTTGAACTTCATCATGTGACTGTCCTGGTATTAATTATGCATATATATATTTGTTTCAGAATTAAAGAAAACTCTGTTTACCTTCGATTACGGAAAAGAAACCACTGCAATCACAGAGACTACCAGAATATTTCAAGAAATGGTATGTAACGTTCCACTTAAGCCTTTAGCAGTGTGCCTTTAATGATTGATTTTGTTTCATAAGTGTCACAAAAGCTGAGAGTTAGATGACCAGGACCACATAATAAAATGAGTAGTCTCCTTTCTACAGAAGGGCCCTGGGATTTGAGCATCTTACCCACAGCAGAGGAGAACAAGAACAAGATGTGGTCAATCCTTCCCCTCCAGGTTCTGGAAAGGCCAAGGTGCAGGGCATTCAAAGCTCAGGAGGTAAAACTTTAGCAAGCCTTAGCAGAATAAGGGCTGAGCAAAATCAAAATGATTGCAAAGGCTCTGCCTCTCCCTCTGTGCAAAGTCTCCCACATTTCTACTGGGGTTGGCATTTTAAGAAAAATGGCTAAGTGATTGTGGCTGAAATCCCCAAAGTCATTAAGGAAAGGAATGCATTTTCAGAGTGTCATGGAGACTTACAGGTCTCCATCAGCTTCCCATGTTTCACAGGATATCAGTGTCCTCTGGGCTTGCTTGTTACCTGCGTGGTTCTCAGCCCCCACCTTGGACCCAGAGGTAGTCCATTGCCACAGGATTTCAGTGAAACTCCTGATTGAGAGACCAATGTCTGGTTCATTCCGAATGAATTGCCTAGTAATGCTTCAGGCCACGTAATGCAGACATGGCAGACACTTATGGGGTGCGTTGCCACTCCATCTCCCTAGGATGTTACTAATCAACCTTGGCACTCTTGTCTGCTACACCCAGATTCTGCCTCAGCAATTCACACAACACAGCACGTCTGACAATCATCATCAACAGATTAGACTTGGCACAGACAGTTAGACCTATTTGCCATCCCTGTGCCATCTCTAATTAACAAGAGTGCTAAGGCATTTTCTAAGCAGTTCAAGTTTTAACTAAATATATGACCTGCAAGGAATTTATGTCTTATAATAAATGTTCAGCACAGAATAAATGTTCTACTATTCTAAGAACAATACAAGTTTTCTTACTAATAAAATAATAGCTGCTATTTATTGCTCTCTTACCAAGTGCTAAAAATACTTTATGTGTAATATTTCAGCTGATTTTTTTTTCAATAAACTGTAAGGCAAGTATTACTATATTTCTTCAGTTCTAAGATACCACTGATGATAATAGCTCTGGGAAGTGTTAAGAGAGGAAAAAGCAAGAAAGAATTACAACATACACATTGATTGCAGCACTCAACCTCCTATCAAACGTGTTAAAATGTATTTCTCAGAATTGAGGGATTATCAGGATATCCACACTGTTACAGCTGAGAAAACAGAGACATACAGAGACCAAGAACCTTGCCTGTGATCACAGACAAAGTTGCAGGGCTGGAATTTTTAAGTAGCTTGTCTTACTACAATCAGGTACCCCAGTCACTCACTGGTCTGGGATCTGCGGTGATCTACAGAAACAAATTGGCCTCACCTCTCTGCAGATGAACATATCAGACAATGTAGTGGAAAGTTCGAATTGAACCTGGCTACAAATCATCACAGATACAAAGTGAACTGCAGCCCTTATACTTTCTCTTTTCCTTCAGTGAGATAATCTAACAGCCCCAGTGCTATCAAAAGCTCTCTGTCAACGTTTTGTAAAAAACAAAGAACAAAAATGCCTAAGTTGAATATCATGCAACTCTAGAAAATGAAGGTTCAGAGTCTATATATGTATTTATTTAGAAAGACAAAACACTGCCAAAAAAAAAAAAAAAATCAGGATATAAAGTTGGACGGTATAGCTTAATTTCTAAAATATTCTGTATTTCTTAAAATAAAAGGAGAAACTAGATGTACATAAGATCTATAGAAAACAGACCAAAATCATGATGTTTGCTAAATTATGGATGATCACTTCTCTTTTTTTTTTAATTTTCTGTTTTCTGAAGATTTTATTTTGACATAGAAATAACCTTTTTAAAAAATAGCCTAGAAAGAAACAGTGTAGCAACAGTGAAGGGCTTGCCCAAGATCCTGTAGCTGAGGGTGTTGGGTGGGGGTGAGAAGAAGCAATAGGATTCTGCTGGAAACACAGGCTCTAAGCTACTTTCTCCCTGTGCCTAGGACACCAGCATTTCCCTCCCACACAAGACCCAGACATTACTTTCTACCCACAACACATACAGAGATCTTTTGTAAAATCAAAAAAACCAAAGGAAGATACTGAAAAAGTACAAAGTACAATTTGTAGTAGACGTTTCTCCTTTTGCTGTATGCCGTGTTGACAGCATTCCTTTAACATTCAGATCATGGAGATAAAAACGGGAAAGGAGATGGGAGGGAAGCCTAATCATGAAAAAGCATGCATGTCAGAATGGGATAAAAAACCTATGCCGTCTGTCAGACATACTTCTAATGAGTAGGTGTAGGAGAATGGGGCGGGGTGGGGAGGTGGGGGAATGAGATCCTTCCTCCTTTTTAAATTTGCAGTTCTTAGAAATAATTAGAATGTGTACCTCGTCTAGTGTAACTTCTTCAAAGATGCTTCTTGATGTTTTCTAAGGCTGTAATTCTAAGAAGGTTTTTATTGCTATTGTCGCTGTCGTTTTAGTTTCTCATAATTACTCATTATTTAACATTCTGGTTTTATTTGCAGCCCTTCTTCCTATTTGCTGTTGCTTTTCCTCACTGTGGGTTTTCTCTCGATATTATGCAGTGTGTACCCTGCCTAGCCGTGCCAAGTTATTTCAATTACTCCCTAAGGTGTTTATTGGATATAGGAAGAGTCAGCCTTCTCTGCCCTGCATATTTATAGCTACACTGACGTTTCAGAACCACTAAAAAGAGGGGCGGGTGGAGAGAGACAGGAAGGAGAAAGAGAAGAAAGAGTTGAATAGAATATTAAAGACTTTCTTAAAAACTGTACAGTAAGAATTAAAGAAACAGCTCTTATTTTCCTCTTGGTGTTTATACACAAGACCTGGAAAACGTCTATAGATTCCTCTACTGTGAACCGCTGATCCAGTGATTGCCAGGGATGATAAAGCGTTTGTTTGTTTGTTTGTTTTTAAGATTGATTTATTTAACAGAGAGAGATCACAAGTAGGCAGAGAGGCCGGGGGCGGGTAGGGGGGGGGGGGGGGGTGGGAAGCAGACTCCCTGCTGAGCAGAGAGCCCGATGTGGGGCTTGATCCCAGGACCCTGAGACCGTGTCCTGAGCTGAAGGCAGAGGCTTAACCCACTGAGCCATCCAGGTGCCCCTGATAAAGCGTTTTAAAATGTAAAGTGTCAAAGTCGTGTTTAATTTGGGTACCAATTCTCCAGCACCGGGGTTAGGCACAGCAAGCTTCCTGCTAACAGTGGCTCCTGTAGCTTCCAGCTTTCCCCAAGGTTCCCAAGTGGAGGGACCCACGTAGTCAAAAACCCTCGTAGTTGGCTGGCTCCGCACACAAAGTCACCTCACGACTCAGAGATGCAAAGTGAGGCCCAGAGAACAGACCACAGAGGTTTCCCCTTCTTATTACTTCATAAAATCGTCTCCTTGCCATGTAAACCGGTAGACTGGTTTTGAATGTAGGTGCTAGAATGGGTGTGTGACTAGGACAAATGCTTAATTTCTCGGGCCTGCCTCTGCATCTATAAAATGGAGGTCATGGTTCGATGAACACAACTGTCAGCGGTGACCCAGGCTATCATCCTGGGTTGCCTAGACGACAAGCTAGTTCCAGTAGGCCACTTACCCCCTATTTTGCTGGAGGAAAGGCTGCACCCAAAGTCAGTCTGATTATGGGGTTCCAGGAACAAACCCTGCCTTGTAAGTTTGCCCCTTCTCCAATAAAGCTAATTTTTAAACTACATCACATGACATTGTGGAATTCATCACAAAACCCAGATGGGGCCTACTTTGCACAGTAGGGATGATAATAGGCCATACCTGAACTTTACAGGGCTATTATAATGTTGAATGGGAAAATGCAGTGTTCGCTCATTGCTAACTCCACTTACCACCTGTCCTGTTATTTCCTCAGCAATTTTAAATCACTTTTTCAATGTAAAGTGTTTCTTTGAAAAAACTAAGTAGATTTGAAAACAAAAATACATTTAAAATATACATGTCCGTAATGGGAAGGCCTGTTACTCCCAGAGTGCAAGGACAGAAAGAGGGGTCACCTAGGGTTGGGTCTCCAGGCCCCTTGAGATAGCAGTGGGCAGGGAGGTAATGGGAACGGGTGAGGGGCAGCTGGCTGGACCTGGAGAATCTGACAGAAAAAGAGAGCTCCGTCTGGAAGGAAAAGCTGGGCCAAGGATAGGAGTGGGAAAGATGAAGCCTGGTAAATAGTGGGTCTGAGATGACCAGGGGAGCTGGGGCCAGAGCCAGAGGAGAAATGAGTGGACCGCAAGGGAGCCCTGGGGAATGGGAGCTGGGTGCAGCCTGGGTGGCTGTTGAGGCAATCATGGACCCCAAAACCACCTCCCATACCCATGCTGCATGTCCCACTTTTGAGGGTCTTAGCAGTGGGCCTCAGGGCCTCATGCTCAGTGAAGGCTCAATGAATGCTATTTATTCAGCCCTCACTGTCCCTGCCTGACGTCCCTTGCCCCCTCGTTCACATGTCCAGCAGAGCCAACCTCCTGCCTCATCACACTAGCCCTTTGTCGTGGCCTCTGCTCTCACCCTTTACTTGGCTTATAGCTGACTTTCTTGCTTCAAGTCTGACTCCCCAGTGTGACAGTGAGCAGGAGCCCCAGGGGACCCACATTTGTACTCCTGGCATTGAGGTCAGGCTCTGCTGTGCGTAGTAGGGACTTGCCAACCCGACACACACTTTGTTTTAAGCCCAAATACCTTTCAGGAGTTATGTTCGGCCTTTGAAGAGAGGAAAAGCACACACAGTAATCCTTTGCCAATCTGAATACCTCCACGGTGGACGAAAACCACCATTGGCAGGATTACACTTCATTTTTAAAATAAAGGGTAGAAGAAAAACAAATGTTAAAGGGGTATTCAATATGTATTTTTAAGTAAATAAAAATTCACGAGTCACCCACTTCTAAAATAAACAAGACTCATCTGCTTTAAAAGGCAAGCAGATCACAGCCCCTGAGCTCCAGGGGCTCCCTGCAGCACACAGCCTGCTGGACCGACCGGTTAGGGGCCTCCAAGGGACACTTCACTAGCTTGGGATGTCCTTTTCTCTGGTAGCCTTCCTCTTTCTGTTTTTGCAGGTGTAGCAAAATCTTAGTGTAAACACCTCTTTTGAGTTGTTTTGTTTTCAGAAAGTCAGAAGTGCTCACAGGAATATTTTTCTCCAGGCCCAATCTCCTGTATGGTGTGGGGCCACCCCTTTGTGCACACCTGGGCGCTCGCTCACCCACCGGGAGTAGGAGCAGGGGACTAGCCGGAAGTGTATGGATAAGAAACACAGAGGATTCTAACACGTGGCCAAAGTGCATGTGTTCTAGCCTCACCTCCCCGACCCTGCCTGAATCCCTTGGCTGCAAGCCAGATGTGAGTTGGAACCCTCCACTTCTCCCCATGGTCCCCCACTCCAAGAACTTCTTGCCGGGGTCCCCTTCTTCAAGCTTGCATTAAACCTTCTGGAGAATAGGAGAGAATCTAGCAGACTGGAGAACTAGAGACAAGGGACAACATTCAGGGCATATGGAATTTATACTCGGGCCATCTCCATGATCAAGGGCTGGGAAGGCTAAGTGGGAGTTGGGGGTGGGTGGTGCAAAGAGGTGAAGGAGGAGATTCTTCAGCAGATTGAGAAAGGGGGTCCCGGAGCAGAAGTGGAGGGAGGGGAGAGGCGGGAAGAGGAGAGCAGGGAACTGTGTGTCCATGATGGCTATAAGTTCAGCCCTGGGCTCTCCCCTGGCGGCTGTTCAGCTGTTGCTTCTCCACATCACTGCTCCGAGATTACCAGCAAAGAAAATCACCTTATTCGTGTACCGCAGGACAGTACAACTCATTCCTGTTGCTCTCCAGTGAAAAGTTGGGGGGAGAAGCGAGCCCTAAATTCATCTCCACGCCTTCGTTGTCTCTGCTGATATTTCTGAGCACCAGTCGCCCTAATGGACACAGAAGATAAAAAGGCTACATATTAATGCATACGGGACCACCTTCAAGCCCTGATCTGTCCCTGGATGGCTCCAGAGCTTCCGGGAATCGTGCCCCATTCTGGGCCTCAGTTTCCCTAGGTGTCAAATAAAGGGCTTCAACCAGATAATCTCAATGTTCATCCAGCTCTATGACTCTGAAATTCTAAATCAGACCTCAGTCTTCAGGCCCACTCCATGTTTAAGTGTTCTGTTTTGAATTGGATTTGTTGCTGATCTTTCAAACTTGAGAGCTTTTACATAAAAATCCAATTTTTATTTCTCTCCAAAATCCGCAACCCTGGCAACACAGCCGCACTCCTGCCTGGCGAGAGTCCGTTGGAGCTGAGTAGTGGCCTCCCCCTCCAGTGGACTGCAGGTTTAGCTACCCGGCGCCTGTGGCTGTTTGAACCTTCGTCCCCCTCCCCTTAAGTCTAAGGGGCCAGGAGGTACTCAAGGAAAAGTAGAACTAAAACTTGGACGCAAAACAAATCAGAAGGTGCCAAAGTGGGGAAGAGCTCCTGCAAGGTGACCAGGCTGAGAAGCAGGAGGAGAGAAGTCATCTCTGGGGGATGTTCTAACAAGGCTGGACATGGAGGAGCCATCCATCCTGCTGCCGGATGTGCCAGAAAGGAGTGTGCTTCCTCAACAAGCAGAAGAAGTGTGGAAGGAGCGTGCCGGGGGCACAGAAACACCACGCATGAGTCAGGCCTTCCTCTGAGCCAGAAAGAACACACTGATGTCGTCCTCTCAGGCCCTTGGCAGCTAATCATGTGTTCCAGCTGGGAATACCGTCCAGGACCATTGGCTAGGGCTCGAGTCTCCAGAACCATCCATTATCACGATGGGTGGATGCTTTTGGAGAGTTGTGTGAGGTTGCTAGTGCTATTATTACTTTTATAGGTTTTAGCTATTAAGTCCTGCCTGCCTACTTAGTTCAGACGGCTTTAACAAAGAAACCCCAGAGACTGAGCAGCTTATAAACAACGGAAATGCACTTCTGACAGTGTCAGAGGCTGGAAGTCCGAGAGGATGACGCCAGCAGGCCTGGGTCCTGGGTGGGAGCCCGCTCGCGGCTTGTGAACTGTGGACTTCGGTCGTCTCCACTTGTGACATGGCAGAAAGGAAGCACACCAGCTCTCCACCTCTTCTGAAAGGGCACCAGTTCTACTCATGAGAACTCTATCCTTCGGACCTGATTTCCTCTCAAAGGCCTCACTTCCAAAGACCTTCACAATGGGGGTTAGATTTCAAAATGAATTTTAGAGGAACACAAATATTCAGTTCATTAAAGGTAACCTTCTCTTCTCTCACCCAGACACTATCCTAGTATTTACATATTCTATCCCCATTTAATCCACAAACAACCCTATTTTACAGGTGAGGACACTGGGGCTTGGATAGACTTAATAACTTAAGTGATTAATGGTCCATCAACTTATCAATGGTAGAGCTCAAGCCTGGGTCTGAATTATCCCAGCCCTGTCAGAGCATGTCTGTCCTTGCTTCCAGCCACACCGTGCTGTCCCCCTTTCAGAGTCTGGCCTCTAAAGCCAGCATCTTTACTACATTTCTACTACCTTCACTTCACTGTCTAGAACAACCAACACCAGCCCTGGAGAGGTAGGCGATCACAATTATATACCCCAACCCAGCATTCTGTGCCGGTGTCCCCTCTTTATCACGAGTGGTCCTCTTTGAAAAGGATAGACAAGGAAAAAGGTAAAAGAATGATGAAGAAACAAACTATAAATGAGTATTAATCAAGGCTTTGCTGAATTCTGTCATACACACAAGAACTTATTTTCATCACCACTACATCCTGCCTCGTGATCTCTGTTCTCCAACAAAATTTGTACCTGTTTTTAATACCTGTAACTGGCTAACTGAGCATCTGCTATTGTGTTCTTGACAAAAATGCATAACCTGAATTTAATCAGAAGGAAACATAAGACAAACTCAAATTCGAAGGGCAAGCTATAAAATAATTGGTTAGTACCCTTCAAAAGTGTCAAGGTCAAAAAACACCAAGGAATTAGTCCAGATTAAAGAAGAGTAAACTGACACAAGACTGAAGATAGTATGTGATCC
Source organism: Lontra canadensis (assembly GCF_010015895.1). Classification (NCBI taxonomy): domain Eukaryota; kingdom Metazoa; phylum Chordata; class Mammalia; order Carnivora; family Mustelidae; genus Lontra; species Lontra canadensis. The sequence continues at coordinate 33,827,861 of NW_022630996.1, forward strand.
TGAGTTGGTCTGACCCAGAAAGTGTTGGGTCTGAGTTGGGCTGACCCACCCGTGGGACAGTCTGAATAGGTCTATAGATGAGGCAATAGGCTTGTGCCAATGGGAAGTTCCCGAGTTTGATCACAGTACTGTGATTGTGAGACATGGTCCCACTTAGGGAATTTGGGTAAAGAGAAGGTGAAAATCCTTTGATCTGTTTTGGCAACTGTTTGTAAATTATTTCAATCTTTGTAAATTATTGCAACTTTCTGGAAATGATCTCAAAATGAAAATTTTCAGGCAGTTTTTTAAAAGCTACAGAGTACTGGAAAGAAGCAAAGAAGTTACCCTCCCAAGTACAAGTAGGCCTTCAGGAAAGTATTTAGTGAACCCAACTCCTGGGTCATATTTTTGGTCTCAACCCAAAATGTCGAGAGGAGATGACAGAAATTATTTATAAGAAGACAACTAGGACATGTCTATTTGGGAGCCACGATCCAGTGTGCTCACAGCAACAAAGCCCGATTTTAATACCAATTTTTGAGAGGCTTTGATCTGAAAGATAAATGCAGATAGGCTCAGTGCCCGCAGGTATCAAAACTTGCCATTTCTCCTAAGGGCCAAACGCATCTCCAAGATACAATGTTTGATTATAACAGAAACTTTTGAAAGAAAAACATTTCATTCTGACACATTTCCTATAGAGGAACACATTTCCCTCCTTTTAATTAGGGGGATTTATTCCCTTTTTAAATATTTTCAAGGCTTTCAGTCTCCAAGAATTATTAAACAACAGAGACATTGTGATCCGAGTGGAGCAATTTCTTAGGATTTATCTCTGTAGCCCTTCCTGAGGCTTCTCCTTGTTCCAGGCAGCTCATGCAGTCTGAGGCAGAACACCTGACCATGATCACAATGTGAGGAATGTGAGCTCTCCATTCTTCTGTTAGGTCAAGATTTCCATCCTGTACCTCTTGAGTCTGCACACTTACCGATGGCAAATACAGAAACAAATATCTTCTACTATTTTATGTCATTGTCAATGGCAAGTGTTCCTGAAGTCCTAGGGAGTCTCCTTTCTAGATCCCATTTGTTTAGGGTTTGAGATAAGGGACATCGGGGTGAGGAGGGGAGCTCACTGCTACTTGTGTTGGTAACTTACATGAACTTGCTGGGTTTTTTTATCAGCTCCAAATCTTGCTGGGATGTGCCTTTACCTTTGGTCTTCTCTTTTACTTCCCTTTTTCTCATTTTCCACTTGATTTTGCTCCCACCAGTCCTTCTGTTTCCTCTCCAGTATTGCAATAGCTGCTAGAAATAGAAAGATGAATAGAACAAAGTCCCTGCCTTCAAGGAGGGCATATAAAGAGGGAAAAATAAGGGGGGAGGGACAAATAAGGGAACCACTATGGTTCTTGTGAAATGACACTAAAAGAGAGGTAGGTTGAAGTCTGAGGAATTAGTTGGAGGTGACAGGCATTTACCTCTGCCTGGAGAAGGACAGGAAAAACTTGCTAATGAGGTACATTTGAGCAGAGTGTCCTGCAGGAAAAAAAATTAGGAAACCAAAAAACAGAGAGAGATGGTGACTCAGTGCAAAGAGGCTCCAAGGGCAAAATAATCTTTGGGAAAGAGAAGTTCAGTGTGGCTGAAGGATGTCTGTGAAATTTTGTCTAGTTTTGAAACTAGGAGTCAGGTGAGAGCCATGCTGGGAAGGCTGTTACTTTCTTTTAAAAATATATGTTTGGGGAATCATTTATCTAGTTTGTCATAGAAATTCAGAACCATACTTGTGAATTTGAAAGCATTTTCAGTAGTAGAAACACCATCAGAAACTGTCACAACAAGCAATTATTAAGTGCCTACTATTTTGAGCTCAAGGTCAGTGTATTAGTCTGAATATTTCTACTTAAGCAAACAACTTTAGAGAAATGAAGGAGTTTAAATTTCTTATGGCTGATTTTTTAAGCCAGATTTATACAATCCATACTCTTCCAAATGCTTCCTCAATTATAAAAATATAGCCAAATCTCCATTATTTAAAATCTGATGAAAGTTAAAAAGCATTATTAGATTTTCTTTAGGTCCGTGTATGACAACACGTTTTCCATGAACATTTTATACTCTCTATAATGCTTTTTAGGTTTCTGGTTCTGGGTACAGTAGCGTAAGCACACTCCACCCACTCTGGCCCACGGAATACCACTGTGAAACATGGTCAGAAAACATGGAACAGGTACTGGAGGGCTGTGAAAAGTAAATAGTAGCAGGTCGATTGAAGAAGAAAACCAGAATTAGGAGTACCACCAAACCGACAGTGAGGTTAGCATTTTGTTGTCCTCTGCTATCTCCCAACCTAGACACAAGGCTATCTGATCTATCTCAGTGGTTACTAATGTCTGTTGTTAAACTGGCATCTGGAATGGATCACTAATTACTAGCTGTATGACCTTGACCACGTCTCTTTCCACCTCTGGGCCTCCTCTGTAAAGTGGGCTGCCTGATCACTTGCTCTTGGAGGTCCCACCCAATGCAGATGCTCCAAGCCTTCACAGATGACCTCTAAGGAGCACCAAGAGGCAGAGTTAGGAAACTAATGAGGCTACAGCTGAAGGACCACCCCCAGCCCCAATCCTGGTGACCATTTGAGTTTGTAAAATTTGCCAACTTAAAATAGTTAACCACAATTGGTTAAGAACCTTGTCTCCTTCCACTGTGGCTTCCCTTTAGGTCAGGCCTCATTTTCATGTTTTGTGTCCTTTTCCTTAAAGAGGATCCCCCAGATTATATAAGCTTCAGAGCTTGAAACCTGGATCTGCCCCCATCCTATTCAGATACTTATAACCAAGATGGCATTCAGCTAGGAATTCTGATGTAAGAATCCACAGGTATTTTATTGGAAATTCATTAACAGGTTCTTGTCTTAGAAATTCAAGAACGGAAACACCTACTTTTCTTTCAGTACACAGCTTCACATGACTTCTTCGGGGCTTCCCGGAACCTTACCACCTTATGGTCATTGTCTGTTTCATGACTATAAGCTTCACAAGAGTAGGGACCATGTCTTTTTTATTTGCTGATGTGTTCCTGGCCTCTGTTTGCAATGCCTGGCCAAGAGTAAGTACTCCATAAACATAATCAAGGTAATGCATTAGTTTATGAAGGCCTGTTATCCTTAAATATACCTTATCTTTTTCCATGAAGAATTTGAGACTTGAGCACTCCTACTCTGGGCCAGGCACAGAAAGTAGCAAGCTCATCTAGAAGACCATTGAAAGTATGTTACCAATTGATTTGCATGTCCAAGATATGAAGCACTTGCTGCTGTGGTCAACACTGATCTAGCAGCAGAAGTGTAAGCTGAAATTTATTTAGGAAGGAGAGCCAGTGCTGAGAGTATATGAAACCCTTCTTCTCTTCTTTCAATGCCCTATTCCTCACTTAAAAGGCACTGAATGAATTTTGATTTTGATTTTGATGGCCAAAAAAGACCCCCTTCTTCCCTTAACGTAGACAGGTAGATTTTCCCTTGGGCCGCCTTGATGAATAAATCAAATGCCCCTCTTTTGTAGTCACATCTTTTCTACTTCTCTGAACTAGAATTGTAGAGGCCAGACTATGGACCTCTCAGGGGTGGTAGCGGTTCTTCAAATGCCCCCCTTGTTTTGCTACATCCCACAGGCTAGGAACTGTCTTTCTCTCCTGCTCACATCTTCCAGGTAGGTCCAGCTGCTCAGTATTTTCTACAATGGCAGCAGCAAAATCCACAGTTGAGAAGTCTCCACCCAGGAGCAGAAAGGTGACAGAGCTCAGGAGGGAGAGAGACAGCAAATGTTGATGGGGCTTCAAAAGAGTAGAGAATGACAGCAAGAGGGGATTAAGAAGAAAAAGTGGTATGGGAATTACCTAAACTAATTACATAATCTCATCAAAGGAAGATTCCCAAAAGGAAATGGAAATTGTGGAAGGCGCAATAACTCTAGAGCACAGAGAATTCTGTGCTTACAATATAAATATTCAGCAGAAGAAAAAAATCAGCATTTGGGTAGAAAAGAGTAGGCACGTCCCCTCTCTCGTTGAGTGGTTGTTTGTGATGGCGGTTTCTAAACTCACCGCACCCACCCAGGCGACTGGCCTGCCATCCTTGTCCGGAGCAGCCAAGGGATGTGGGTGGTGTGGGCAGGAGAGGGGGCTGCTTATGTGGCAAGCCATTACAGGTTCTCATTTTGATTTCCCTCAAGCTCTGTGGGTGCTCTGCACCTCAAATTCCCAGCTGTACTCTGGATAATGAGGAAAATTATTGGCCTGACCTGGTCCTTTAATTTTTTTTCCCACTCATGGTTTGAGCTTTCATTAGTTTTCATTTCTCATTAAGAGAAAAATCAAAGAGTGAGAATTAAACACCTCTTGATTGTTATCCTACTGAAAATGGGAAATTGAGAGTTGTGGGGCAGGAACTGAATGAAAGGCCCAGCCGAGATGACTGAGTCCCCATAGGGCATGTCAGAGGCATTGGCTGTCCTTCTCCTCCCCCTTGAGAACAGTAGGGAGCCATCTAACACCCAGGAATGCTTGGAGTCTCTACATTTAAGACTCAGAGTTGTAAAAATCTGGCACATTCTCTGAGCAGAGAGAAGAGGCTGAAATCACACTGGGCTTTCCTCTTTTTAAGCATTGCTTTTGGGTTCCCATTAAACCTTACCCCTGCGGACGCCACTCCTCAGGTATAGAGGCTATGTCCAGCCCATCTGTAAATTTCATACAGGCACGCGGCAGTATGTCAGGCATGTGGCAGGCTCGGCGAATGAATGGAGAGCGTGAATGAACGCATGCGTGCTGAGATGAACTGACTGCTCTTAATTTCTGTGTTTGCGTGCATGCTGAATATGCCCCGCCTCGCTGCATGAAGGAAATAAAAAACAGTATGGTGGTTGTTCAAAAAAAAAAAAAAAACAAAAAAAAACTAGCACTACCATATGCTCCAGCAATTTCAATAAAATATATACCTAAGGGAGTTGAAAGGAGGGACCTAAACAGACACTTGTATACCAGTGTTCATAGCAGCATTAGTCACAGTAGCGAAAAGGTAGAAACCAAGCAAGTGCCTATCCACCATGGACAGTTCGGATGAGTGGACAGTCCGGAAGTGTATATCCATACAATGGAAACTTAGTCAGCCTTTAGAAGAACGGATATTCTGACACATGCTACAAGCGGATGAACTGTGAAGACTAAATGAAACCAGCCAGGCACAAAAAGACAAATATTCTCTGATCCCCTCTATATGAGGTACCTGATTATTCTTTAATGAGTGCAGGAATTCAGTGTGCCATGCTGACAGTCACACCACAATGTGAACATACTTAATGCCACTTAACTGTGCGCTCAAAAAAAGGGAGAATGGTAAAGTTTATGGCTGTATATTCTACTGCAATAAAGAAGGAAGTAAAGCAACCTTCATTGAATGTACGGACATTTCTGAGTCAACCCGGGGAACATCGGGGCTGCCGGTATAGTTTGATGCCAGCTGTATGTGAAGAAGGGGGCCACACTGCTTAAGGGGAATGTGGGCCTTCCTGGCCTTCACAGCTGTGCAGGTCCCCTTCCCCCATGAGGCTCCGTAAACACATTCAGAGTCTGCCATAAAATGCATCTGCCCCCAAGCTTTGAAAACTGGAAATTACAGGAGACTCTGCCTTGTCCCATGAGTTGTACCACCCACGAGTTAACCTCATAATTACTCACTTGTTACTGCAGACCGGCCTCCAAGGGACAAACTAGCAGTAAACCTCTTTGGGTTCACTCTTTCTAGACGACGAGCAATATGCCAGAGCTCAGCAGTGCAGACAGAAGGGACTGAATTTGAGCTTCAGTTCTCCCTATTATGACTTGTGTGGCTTTAGGCAACTCACTTAAGTATACCTCAGTTTCCTCATCTATAAAATGGGAATACGACTGTACCTACCTCACAGAGTTGTATGAAGGCCTAAATGAAATAATAATGTAAGTGCCTAACAGAATGGCCAGAGTAAAATGAGTATCAAATGAATACAACTTTTGTGAAAGAGATACATTACAGGTGGTAATGGGTAGAGCAAGGTTGGTCACTCATGTCATGATAGGAGTTGAAATATACGCTCTGAACAGTCAGAACCTTGCATAGGCCAGCCAACCAGAAGAAGCCTCAGGGATGAGCTGGGATACCAGCAGGTGATTAAATGGGGCTTTCTAGGGGGATGGGTAGTTCTCAAAGAATCATTTTTATTTCTTCTTGCCCCTCATCCAATTTCTTAATCTTTGGAGTAGTTTCCTCTTGAAGATAGATGTATATCATTTTCTCACATCTACTAGAAGGTTTACTCATCCATGCTTAGGAAATATCTCGAGATCTGAATATCCAAAGAATTTAGAATTATGTTAGCATAATGCCAAGTAAACAGAAAACCCATTAAGAAGCGTTCCAGGATGACATCATTCCCGTCCCTATGATGGGACCTCTGGCTGCACAGTGATGCTTCTCCTTGCTTTCAGTCAGTCAGATTATCATACTGATAGTGTCGAATTGAACTCACTGACTTTAATTATTTCTTAATTTTAATTATTCAGGTGGATCTTCCCAAAACCTGGAGAAATTTCTAGAGACGTAAGTGAAAGAGGGATATACGAAGTTGTTTTTAAATTGGGTTTCTCATTGTGAGGAAAGAATGAAAACCCTCTGTTGTCACCCTGTAATCACTTGTACTGAGCACCAGTACCTTGCTAGTGACTGCCACACACTGGACATTATCACTTCTTGGACCAGTGGACATAGAAAGTGATTAATGTGCATATGTCCTTAAAGAAGGATCATAAAAATGCATACAAAGAGGGTCAAACTTAAGTCTAGCTGAAGTAGCTGGAAAAAAGGCAAAACAAACAAACAAACCAAAAAAAAACTTCATTTTCCCACTTTATGTGCTCATTTTGAGCTTAAAATTCAGAAGCAAGGCCCTGGCTGCCCAGAATGGAAACATTGGGAAGCCCTGGAATTTCGAAAGTTCAATACTGGAGCTCAGCTATCCAGATGTCCTACAAATCTGGACAGAGGGAAGCCAGTAACACTTGAGGACAAAAGCTGTGAAAAATCCTAAGAAGACGGTAACGTGTATGCCTCCTGGAGACTTCAGTCCACCCTTTTCAATTCTATGCACTTAAGTGGTCTTCCCCTCATGGGGAAGTAATTTACAGATTATACAGAAGAAGGGGAAAAGAGGAAGAGTGATCATGGAAAGAAAGAAAAATAGCAAAAGTTACCAAAGTGGGGGGTGGGTGGGGCACACAAAATTCCTTTCATGGGCCCAGGCTGTGACATCAGCTAACACTAAGTTTGGTTTCTGAGGTTTTGCCATTCACAGTCCATCTCTGGCTTCTCAGTTTGTCTAGGAACCAACTGTTGGACCATCCAGCCATCGTCATATATGCCATGATTGGAAATGATGTCTGCAATGGGTGAGTTACAGAGAAAGAAAGCTTTGAAAATTCTTGGACTCTGGGTACCCCCCCCCCGTCTTCTCTTCTCCACTCCACTGTGTTACAGTACCCTCCTATTGAGTTGAATTTCTCTGTCTTAGCAAGTCCTAGACACATATGAAATTGATAAAACCAGCCCGTAAAGCTGGAAGACCCTTTAAAAAATATCTGATCCATTAATTCTCTGCTCTGATTCCCAGCAGATGGGTATGTCACGATATGAGTTCTCAGTTGTATCACAAGATATATGCTGCTACTAGCCAAGAATCCAAGCCTGAATATCATGGCCTTTTAAATAAAACCAGGGTGAATCACAGCTACCCCATAAGAATAGCTTCCTCGCTCACATTCTGATGTCGGTATTCATGCGGAGAGAAAGCATAGACTTGGAGCATTTGCCAACAAACTGTATAGTTTACAGCCACTCTTATTTATGCCCATGGCCCATAGTAAGAAAGCAATTTTGCTAAACTGCTAATATCAGTAGTGATTTCAAAATGTTGAATGCCTTAGTCTCCCACAACATTTTGGAAGGTTTCTCAAAAATTGTGTGTACCCCTAAGAATATGCTGCACATGTGAATGCCATCTGTCCCGTGATTGTGGCCAAAAAGGAAAAAAAAAAAGGTGAGATCAGATCTAGAACAACTCCCCAGTAGCCACCCACCCACCATCTCAGAAAACAGAAAAGTAAAGCCAGGAGAGATTATGTGACTTGCCTGATTAATTGATTAATGGCAGAGCTGGCCTCCAACCCAAACGATACTAGAAGTAGGTCATCCTACTGACTGCCTGTCCTTTGCTTTCACTCACCAAGCTCTCTAAGCCTGTGCTAAAAACCCAGTTCAATATTACTAAAATGTATTTGCCCTCACCAACACCTCCATGAGGTAAGAAAGCCCTGGAACTCTCACGGTGAAGGAGGTGTAGACCTAATTAGTGAAGTGAGTTCAGGTCAGTAGATACCATACTGCCGTGCAGAAATACTGATGTGCCAAACTCCGCCTTGGCACCCCCTGGGTTGGTTTACCACCCTCCCCCGAACCCCAAAGCTCCCAAGAAAGACTCAAGTCCCAACTTCTGTGATGAGCCACATAGAACTCTCTGGCAAATAGCAGACACACCTCCAAACTCTCCATGAACCAAGAGTCACACTACCCCCTAGCAGCCTTAAGTATGATTGTCCCTATTTTGTAGATGAACAAACAGGTTCTGCAAGGTTAAGGAACTTGCTTATATTGCTACAAGTAGCAAGGCTGAGAGGCAGACCAGGTTCCCTGAGGAATTTCTGTGATCTTTTCATAGTCCACACCTGCCTTAACTGCGTTCCTTTGGGCGATCACTTTTGTAAACATATGTACTGACCACCTACGGTGTGCCAAATGCTGTACCAGGCTCTGGGACATAATGGCAAAGAGGCCCCAGTGCCTGACCACAAGGAGCTTATGGAAGGGGAAGCACTGAGCTTCAACCCCAGCCCTATCACAGAACAGAATGAACCTGTGTCACATCAGCTAGCATACCTCCAGCCTCCGGATCAAGTTCTCCCAGAGGGGACACAGAGCAAACCACGGCTAATGAGCCCAGAACACCTGCAGAGAGAGGCTTTGACTCCAAGAACCCAAACCTCTTCACCTGCATTTTCCAGCAGAACCTGCTTACTCAGAGTCCCTTCCAGCCCAGGCCTACTTTTCCTTTTCCAAGGAGCCAAAGGGCAGGCAGACATCAGCCAGAGACTTGTGCCAGCCTCTCCCCCCGCCAGGGATCTGGGCAGAGAAGCAGCGAGCATTTGGGTGAAAGAACGGGGTTGGCAGCGTGGGATGTCCCCGCAGTGCCCACTTTGCAATGTCCTGCGGTGGGGTTAGAAAAATAAAGACAGATGGCAGCTGTACCTCCCCATCTGCCAGCACATCAAGGTGGAGCAGACAACCCAAAATGAGCAGAGCGATCACATAAAAAGCTCAAGCCAGCAACGAGTTGCATAATAAGTCCGCCCTGGAACAAGTTTGGGGATATTGGCTTGACTTTTTTCTTTCCTTTTTTTTCTGATGATGCTAGCATTTACTGAAATAATGCAGCCCTGTGCTTTTTCTCAATTCTCCAAACTCACGCAACTACTCAGTAAGTATGTGCTAAATGAATGAAGGTCGTGATTAGAAGATAGCTTTTTAATGTCTGGGATTTAAGAAGAAAGGTCACATAGACAAACACAGCTTTCCCCTGTGACTCTACTCTGTTTGGCCAAAGCTAATCCAGCTTCCTTTGGCTTGTCCTGTCACTGCCCTCGAAAGCGATGGAATGCCTATGATACACAAAGCGAAAAATGCCTGGAAATAGGGCAAATTTGAGTGAGCTAGAGCAGCAGAACCTTGAGTAGCCCGGGCGGCCTGGGAAAGGGAATGGCTTTAAGGGCCTCAAATCATAAATCCTTCCTCTACCCCACAACATGACATGCCACATATACTGACATGGTTCAGTTTTGTTTGTTTGTTTTACAGTGGACCCAGAAATAATTAATTATATATTCTTCACCTAATGGAAAGAGCTAGGACCACCCTACACAGGTTGTCTGTGTTCCCCGGCACCCAAGTTGTTTTGTTTTGTTTTGTTTTTCCTGGCATTTTCTTTCTTTTTTTTTTTTTTAAGATTTTATTTATTTATTTGACAGATCACAAGTGGGCAGAGAGGCAGGCAGAGAGAGAGGAGGAAGCAGGCTCCCCGCCAACCAGAGAGCCCGATGCGGGGCTCGATCCCAGGATGCTGGGATCATGACCTGAGCCGAAGGCAGAGGCTTTAACCCACTGAGGCACCCAGGCACCCCTTTTCTGGCATTTTCAATGCCAGTGTTTCTGATGTCACCCAGGGCAGCCGATCAGCACTGCATTAAGAGGAAACCAGCAGGGGTGACTAGACGCTGGACAATAAGGATGGCACGTGATGTGATAAGCACTGGGTATTTTATAAGACATGAATCACTGACCTCTACCTCTGAAACCAGTAATATATGTTAATTAATTGAATTTAAATTTTTTTAAAAAATTTAAATAGAAAAGAGGAAACCAGCCAACATGCTGATAGGTCACTGGCCCCAAGGAGCCTGCACTGGCAGCAAACACTCCATTCCATCCAATCAAGTGGTAGAAAAACCAGCAGAGAAGGGAATGCACAAAGGAGTTCTTTCTCCCAGCCTCCTCATGGAGGCAGGGGCAGCCAAGGGAAGGATAAGGAGGTTCCCAAGCAGCCAGCATGTTCCAGGTCACCCCCACGTTCAGGGACCCAGGATCTCCATGCGTGGGGTAATGTGGGCCCGCTGAGTCCCCAGCCCTCTCCAGTCTGTGTCAAGATGCCTCCTCAAGGCGGGTCGGTGGGAGGTCAGCGATGCTGTTACAGCGGGCTGGCCTGAAGAGAAGGGCTCCCTGCGTTCCCTGGCCGCTGAGAGAACTCAAGTGCAAGCTTGAGTGAGGGCTGAGCACTCAGTCGTGATGCCTGTCTGGGCTTCAGCTGTGGTTCTGGGAAATATTTTCCACAGAGGCTGTTTGCCTTCTGACATTAGCCAGGTGAAATCTGCCTGGAATGGCTGCCAGGGTAATGAGAGAGTCACAGCCGGCCCGGCACCCAAGTCACAAGGCTTATTTTCACGGTCAGACACAATTCATGAGGATAAGGACAGGCTCTGAGCCACCCAAGGGGCGAGAATCTTTCTCTGTGGCCGGCCGCGTGCTCCTGACCAGAGAGCCCAGCCCGAGATGCCAGTGCTCCCTCATCATTTCCCTGCCACCAGCATCACGTGCCCCAGGCTTGCCCTGTGTAAGCTTAGCACCCCCTTACTCCTCCCCTCTCTGAGTGGCCAGTGTGAGCTCACCGGTGTGTGCGGAGGGATGCAGGCTCTGGCGTAGGCAGGTAAGCCTGGGCTCACAAAGCAGACCTGACACGTGGGCTGGAGAAGGTTAGACGCCTCCAGCTCAGTCTGCTCAACCTGCGGCGGACATCAGGGAAGGCCTAAGAGATGTTTCCCAAACTGCTGGGACTCAGGTCTCCAAGATACTAGTGCTAACTCTCCTCAGAAACTACCAGATAAGAAGGAGTGGGCAGATCCAAATGGCATTCACAGTCTTTTAGGGACAGAGTCAGAAGGCACCTATGGATACATCCAGAAGGGGTGACCCACCTCCTGTCACTTAGATCCATTTGCCCTCTTGAACTAAGAATCAGTCAATTTAGGGGTGCCTGCCTAGCTTAATCGGTAGAACGTGCAACCCTTGGTCTTGGGGTCATGAGTTCAAGCCCCACGTTGAGCCTAGAGCTTACTTTAAAAAAAAAAAAAAAAAAAAAGAACCAGTGAGTTTTGCTATGCACATTAAAGGGTTTTATTGGGGCACCTGGGTGGCTCAGAGGGTTAAAGCCTCTGCCTTTGGCTGAGGTAGTGATCCCAGGGTCCTGGGATAGAGCCCCGCATCAGGCTCTCTGCTTGGCGGGAAGCCTGCTTCCCCCCCTCTCTCTGTCTGCCTGCCTCTCTGCCTACTTGTGATCTCTGTCAAATAAATAAATAAAATCTTTTAAAAAAATAAATAAAGGTTTTTATCTAACAGCACACATGTGTAAATTATGTAGCTGTGCACGATGGAGCAAAGATGACTAGAGAATGTTCTGCCAGCAATACCAAGGCTTCCATTTTGAATTCACTTAGTAATTAGCCATTTCTGTTATGCTTGCTTCAGTTATGGGTGCTTTTGCAAAAGCACAAAGTAGCTCAGAATACTTGTTATCATCAGGGTTGTGTCTCTAGCCAAAGAATAATCATTAAATAGGGAGTTTGGGAGACTTTTCTCCATCTTAACTCATCTTGGCTTTATGTGATTGGAGAGCCATAGCTCAGCATAATTGCCTTGTGCCAAAGCGCTAGTGTATCAGCAGGAAAAGAAAAAAAAAAGAAGCTGAAGTGCCAAGGCAAAAGTTAATAAGCAGTATGTGCTCGCCTTACCGATGATGGGAGATAAGATATCCATTTCAGCCCTGCTGTGACAGTACACACACACACGCACACACACACACACACAGAGTGAATATCAAGCTTGGTGACTCTGGGTGGGTCCTCCCCGGCTGAGCAAACCCACAAGGCAGTCTGAGTCCTCTTCACAAACTGGGGTCCTTCTAGCACCTTCTGCACATATACAAGTTAAGCCAAAGCCAGTACCCAGCCTTCAGCCCTTAGTAGGTAGGCACCCTAATCTCATATCCTTATGAAATCTTTTTATTCAGGTTGGAGAGATTTTTACTCATAAAGTAGTATAATTTTTCCCAAGGTAACAAAAAGCATGAATTTAGCATTCTGTTCTATATGCTGGGGTTTTGGAAAATAGGACATCTTTCTTTACTTTTTTTTTTTTTTCCCCAGGGCTGGGTGGGGGAGTTCTAAGCAACCCATTAGATAGTATAGAAGTATGGACCCCACCCACAGCTAAGACCTTACTGGCAGCCCATCAGCCTGGCTCTGCCTTCTCCTCTTCGTGGGTACATCCTGCTCATCACAAATGAGCCATAGTGTTCTTTGCATCCGTGGTCATCCTGTCACCTCTGGATAGCAGCAATTCAGTGATTTTATTTGGCTAAGTGAAATAGGTGGGGGACAAATAGCATAAAATTACAATGCTTTCTGCTCCTCCCATTAAAGCTTTGGTGGAGTTCAGTTTTTTCCCCCTTTGCTTGAGAAAGAATAAAAATAATATGAGAATGTTTTATTTTTATTATTTTTCTGATTACAAAATAACATCTGTTGTGAAAAGTTCAAATCATACAGGGTGTAGGAAGTGAGTTTCCCCATAATCACTCCCCACCAGCCCTCTACCAGCCTGCTCCAAGCTACCCAATAGAGACAGTTTAATGTATCTGCATCCAGATTTTTTCTATGCAAATTCTAACTTACAGACTGATTAATATTCATTGAAATGAAATAATAGTATGCTTACTGCTCTGTAATTTCTTTTCAATCAACAGTACTTTTTAGCAGTCTTTTCTATGCTAATGCATACAGACTACTTCATTATTTTTAATTTTTTTTATTTTATTGAGGTGAAATTTACATAATATAAAATTAACCATTTTAAAGTGAACAATTCAGTGGCATTTAGTAACGCAGAATGTTGTATAAATATCACCCGTATTAGTTACTTTTTTCTTTTTAGTGGCTGCATAGCCTTCTACCTCTTGGATGTACTAGAATTTATATAACCAGGCTTTTGGCTTTTTCTGACTTTACACTATTTTACACAATGTTGTGGTGTTGCATTGTTGTATATATGTCTTTGCACATTTGTGGAAATGTTACTGTAAATTTTAAGGTCAAAAGTTAAGCCAACTTCAAATGTTGATACTTTTTTTTTTTTTTTTTTTTTTTTTGAGAGAGAGACAAGAGAGCAAGGGGGTGGGTAGAGGGGGAGAGAAAATCTCAAGCCGACTCCCGCTGTGCCCAGAGCCCAACTTCAGGCTCAATATCATGACCCTGAAATCACGACCTGAGCCAAAATCAAGGGCCAAACACTTAACCAACTGAGCCACCCAGATGCCCCAAATATTGATACATTCTGAAAAATTGCCTCCAAAATTGCAGCATCGATGTCCATTTAGGAGCCCCCTTTGAAGGGATAACAGTGGAGGGGCACTGGGTGGGTAGAGTACAGGACTCAAGGTTGTAAGTTCGAGCCCCATGTTGGGTATAGAGATTACTTAAAATCTTAAAAAAGAAAAATTAAATTTTTTAAAAAGTGATAATAGTGAACATACCTGGGGGCTTTTCTGTCCCTTCCTTCCATTGTCTCTTATGCCTCAGGTCCAGCCTGTGAGTAGGAGACTAACTTTTTCTGGTTTGGAACCTGTATTAAGTTCCCAAAAGCTGCCATAACAAACACCACACACTGGGTGACTTCAAATAACTCTCACAGTTCCGGAGGCTAGAAGTCCAAAATCAAGGTGTCAGCAGGGCTCTGCTTTTTCTGAGAGGTCCAGGGGAAAAATCGTTTCTTGTCCTTTCTGCCTCCTGTTGGGGGTGGGGGTCATGGAGAGGGCTCCCGGCAATCCTCAGAATTCCTTGGTTTATAGCAACATAATTCCAATCTCTGCTTTCAGCTTCCCATGACCTTCTTTCCTGTGTGTGAGTCTGCATAACACCTCTTCTTCTTGGAAGGACACTTGTTTTTGGATTTAGGGCCATCTCGAATCCAGTATGACCATATCTTTACATTTGCAAAAACCTTATTTCTGAATAAGGTCACATTCTGAGGGAAATTCTTCAACCCACTGTAGGATAATTATGTAAATTTGGAATTTTAAGGACTAAAAATAGAAAACAACTTATTTCATTTAGGTTAACAAAAGGCACTTTACAGAGTAGCTGAAAATCTTAGCGAATTCTACAATGTATTCCCAGGTTAATGCAGGTTAGTATCTTAACTCAAACTTAATGTATTCCTGAAAGTGTGTAAGTTCGAATTCAATGTAGAAAGGAAGGATGTGGTATGGATACATAATATGTCATTTTATTTCTCAGTAAAATTGTATTTTCCTAACTGTGATATATGTGAAAAGTTTAAAGATGAAGTTACAGATCTCAAAGGGTCAAAGAATAAGTAACACAAGACTCCTTTTGTTCTATTATTGGTCAGGATAGGTAAGGTCATTGCTGCAGGAACAAACAGCCTCAAATCTTAGTAGCATAAAGCAACAAACATTTACTCTACTACATTGTCACCCAGGGATCACCACGAGACTCTATTCCAGGACTCAGATTAGAGAAGCAGCTGCTATATAGAATGTTGCCCAGACTCATGACAGCATTCTAGAGGTTCTCATATCAACAAACGTGACACATGTCACTTCTGCTCACAACTGATAGGCTAGATCAGTCACATGGCCCACCCAACCACAAGAGAATCAGGAAGCCTAACATATTTTGCAAATAACACCAATAACTACTACATTGTGTGTGGGTGGGGGTTAATGGATGTGTATGCATTTATCCTTATCTACTAAGATATTTTCTATTTCTTTCACCAACAGGAAAGTTGACCCCGTCCCAGAAATGACCACTCCTGAGAAACTATACTCCAGTATCATGCAGACTCTGAAGTATCTAAATTCCCACCTACCAAATGGCAGCCATGTTATTTTATACGGCTTACCAGATGGAACATTTCTCTGGGATAATTTGCACAACAGATATTATCCTCTCGGTATTAGTTGAAGATACTTTTACTCTTTAACAATGTCAGTTTTACATGGTTCAAATATATGTAGTTCAAACCGTGTACGAATACACCCAAAGTGCCACCACAGGGCATAGGTCAGAACTGGTGGAAGGCGAGAGCCCTGAGGTACGCTTCTAAAGGTCAGTATCCAAAGATGGTCAGAACCAGATCCAAAGTCAGAAAGGGCAGAAATTTTTAATGTATAATTAGGACAAACCGAAGGGTAAGAGTTTAATCAGGAAACTCCTTTAAGGAAAAGTGAAACCTAGAGTAAGTGGATAGAGCTCAAGTCAGAGAAGGGTTTTTCCAAACCTCAATGGTGAGTGCCCCCTGGTGGCCAGAATTCTAAGAAATTCTGTGGACCCTGGTGGCAGTTAAAATTCTACACAAAACATCCTCCAATGAGCTTGCTTCCTGCTTCTACACTCTCTTGGAGTCCTTGGCTCTGAAATGCTTTGAAGATCTCCAGAAACTTTCAGGAGCATCTCTAGCATTCGAGATTCTTTCTAAACATTGTAAAAATAATAGTAATTCACATCAGGAAGGGCTGCCATGCTGATCCTTAAAACAATCCTGTTAATCCAATTAATACTATTTTTGTTAATTCCATTTTATTGGTGAAAAGCCCAAGGCTCCAAATGTTGCATGACTTATTGTATGTGTAATCTGGGTGTAGTAGGGCTCTCTCTCTGTTTGGGAGAGAATGTCCTTTCAAAAAATATTTATTATGTGCCAGGCACTGTTCTAGGTACTGCGTAACCAAAAGTGAACACAATAATCAAAAATCCCTGCCAACATAGGCTTGTGTTGCAGTAGGAGTATGCCAGAG